>NW_024429213.1:8119750-8319750 GCF_017639785.1 Mesocricetus auratus
TTACAAAACAGTCATAAATTTTTAAAGGCCTTTTTTCTCTCTCTTTTTTTGAAGTCCTTTATGTAACACCCAGATACTGTGATACTGTCTCTTTGAAGCACCCTGTAAACCTTTTAGAGATTTGAAGTTGGGTCTTGACTCTTAATGCATGTGGACAGTCGCGAGCGTTTATGCTGTCGGTGTGTCTGTGTTGGACAAAACAATCTGTAATTACAGCAAAGTACATTCCGTTCACGGGGCACACCCAGGGGAATAAGAATAAATTGCTATTATGACTAAGTTGTAAACCTATGCACATCCCTTGCATTTCGGGCAACTTTATAAAACAGAAAAAAAAGAAACTGATTTTTATTAATAATAATCATGTAGTGAAATGTGTTTGTAATTTTGTCTCAATTTAATTTGTTGTAAGGTGGGAGGGGGTATTGCTGGTTTCGCCATTTCAGATCTGTGTTGTCTAAGAGTATTAACGTTTTAATTAAGCAAAGAAATGCGGATTTTTAATCTGTATGGAATTGTTTTAAGCACCCATTTAAAGAGAATATACTGTGCAATGAAGAAACCAGTTTAGGCATTTGCTATAAACTGAATTATTCCAAAAGAATAATCTATAACAACTCTGTAAATTCCTTTAAAATGATAACTAACAGGACAGTCTGACCAATTTTTTTTAAATATACTTCATTGTATGTGTTCAATAATTAAATGCCTTTGGGTCCTTCATTTCATTGCAGATTTGTTCAGGTCTCCAAGCTGCTAATCTTTTCAGTTTTAAAATTCATTGGATGTTCACTGACCCATCAAAGGCCCAAGAGTGAGTATCAGTTGGCTGGGCAACAGAGCAGCCTGCCAGAGCACAGCCTGGAGCACATGTGACTCGAAGGCCACCTGTGGTCTCTCCTTCCTCTTGCTCTATCCCTTGGCACAGGGGAGTCACCTGTCCTTGTTGCTTTAGAACCATTGACCATCTCATCCCCTGCCATATCAGAATCACTGGAGGAGGTTCAGGCTGGGACCCTCAGACTCTTTGCCAGAGGCCACCAGAGTGTCTCCCCTTCATATGTGTGAGAACAAGGCATTGGCGTGACTCTGGTCCTTGGAAACATACCATCACTTTCATCACTTTGTGCCTTGGCAGGATGTGCAGAGTGAGTTCTGGGCTGAACAGCTCCTCTTGGGCACTGAACAGAGAAGGCATGTTTGCGCTCACGCTCCCTTTCCATTCTCAACACCCCACCCTCCCCAGCTGTTAGTGCGCCACGCCATTTGGTTTCTGTTTGTAGACAATTCTTTGTCAGTGTCCAGATGGGTCACAACTTACCGACAAGTTGTTGTGAGAATAACTTGGGTTTGCTCCCGTAGTAGGGGGATCAAATGCCATACCAGAGACAGGTTCAACAGTGAGCTCTTGCTAGGTGGAGGGAGAAAATTCCAGGAGTTGCTTAGGGCTGTGTAGCGCTGACCTTGATCTAACTGGTGCCCAGGCCAGACACCATTACTGCAGTAGTACTGACCATAAGCCACTCTTTCCAGTGGCTCTGAACCTGCTCTACCTCTTCCAGTAAAGCACAAACAAAGACCACAACTAACACATGGAGAACAGAGCTGCCCCTCTCTCCGATAGAATCCCTCACGTTCCCACGTGCTCCTGAGAGCTCATCTTCAGACAGCCTGGCAAGGCCTGTCTGTAGCCATCTGCCATGTTCCTGCAGGTAGAATGAGCATTGCAAAGTGAGGCCAATTTCAATGTCTGTGACCCCGGACTGAGAGACGTGCTCTGGCACCTGGGGGCCTGGGGACCTTCTCACTGGCCTTCTAGGGGAGTCTGAGCTCAGGCAAGCATCCTTCCTGCTCTCCTGCAGGTGGTGAAAACCCTGCTCCTAGAATGCAGTGACTTCTCCAACAGGTCATCTGTTCTTTTCCACTAATACACAGCTCTAAAGCAGTGCGTTTATGACCTAGAGAAGAAATCACTTCTGAAGTCAGTAATACGGGGACAGTCATACCTGGAGCAATCAGAGGATACCGCTAAAACCTTCCTGACTGCCTCCATCTCATCAGAAGAACCACACACACCCCTTTTAAAGACTAGAGCAAATGATCAGAGATCACTAAATCAGTGGCCAGTTGAGTGTGGGGAAGCCGTATTGTGGGTCCTCTCTGCCACCCCAGCCCCACTCCCCACACCACAGGAGGGGGCGTTTGAATCTCCTAAGTCCTTTGTTAAAAAAGATGAAGTGGCTTGATTTTCTAATCATAAGGCAGTACTTACTTCTCACGTGCATTGTATTCCTATCTGAACACTGAAAAGGAAAGTGTCACTCAGTTTAATTCATCTGGAAGTTTCCCAGTGTCAGAGAACATTGTAACTTTTTTAGATGCACCCCTGTCAGGTGCGATGGTTTAGAATATCTGCTCAGAAAGGCAAAGAAACCAGTTGACCTACTTCTTGCTATTTGCATTCAGAAGGCAGAGTCTCAGCCCAGCCTATTGGCGGCAGAATAAGTAAAGCTGCCGGGTCCCCCACCGCGCAAAGAGCACTGGAAGTGGCCCCTTCCCAGTATCCAAGGGCTGGAGTAGGCAGGCAGGCCAAACCATCCTTTGAAGCTACTGTTAATCTTTTCAAGCTTTTCATCCTAGAGTTCTCTTGTTTTTCAATCAGGTGTCTCTTCATTAAGGCTACCAGTTTACTCTTTGCAAATTTCAGTCAATTGAGCCACCCTCCAGGAAGCGAAGGCTACCCAGAATGGAAGCTGCCGCCCCTTAAGAAGGAAGCAGCCCAAAGCATTCTCTTGTCTCCCACTGATGGGATGTTCCTTGAGCATCTCAGGTCAGTTTCTTGCGCAGAGCAAAATTAAGCTTCGCTTGCCACTAACACTATCGAGAAAACTGCTTGGTTAGTGAATTCTTAACAAAAATGTCTCCTTGGAAAGAATAGAGGGCACACTGATTAACATTCCATAAAAAGCCCCTTCCAGCTCGTCACTCCTTGTTTCAGATCAGCAACGTTGGGCAGCTAGTGCTGATGGTTTATCAGAACTGAGCACAGCATTCTCAGTCTAGTCGCTTAACAAGGGCTGTCTACGCTAGGCGCACCGAAGCCCCTATGGGCATCTTCCTTGTTCTGCGGCTCCGGTTAATTCTTTAGAAAGATGCTTTGCTTCTCACTGTGGCTTTCAGAAGGGCTGCATGCTCTTCTCATCACTGCTTTTGTTTGGGGGCACTTGCCCTTTTGTGCCCCCTTTAGACATAGGGTCTCTCTCTTCATGTGGCACCTCTGCCTACAGGACCATACTGTGAGGACTAATTGGCTGTGCTTGTCTTAAACTTGGGGGAAGTCTCGGATTGCCCAGCTTACAGAGTGAAGTTCAACAATCACATCCATCCAGGAAGTAGGGGGAAAGAGGGAGAGTGTCCCAACCTTCCCATCTATACTTCCTGTGGGTGCCCTTGGCCCACAGCAGCAGCTGTAGGGAGAGAGCAGCGGCACCCCTGGGGCAGGCATCCCCAAGTCTTAGCTGTTAGAGGGATAATCCGGGAGAGGACAGCCTGACTTCCCACCTCCTGTCACCTGACCCTCCATTACCTCCCTTGATTGAACCTGTGCAAATGGACCAAGCAAAAGAAAACGGAAGGAGATGTTTGCAGCCACACAGGTCACCTCATGTCTAGCCCCCAAGCACAACTCCAGCTCTGTGTGTGGGCAAAAGCTGGACACTTTGCTACGGCCTAGAGATAAATCCATTCTCTAGAGCGAGTGAAAGAGTAAGGCCCAGGGGTATGTCTTCCTGGACCAGGAGAGAGTCTCAGAAGGACTTGTGCTTGGGAGTAGATGTAGGCATTCCTCCACAGAGAGCGGCCTTGCCTTTATTTTTCATTTGGCAGAGACCAAGAATTGGGGGGTAGGGGCTGATTTGCAGTCTTAATGTCGCCTGGGATGTCCTCTGCAGGCTGGCGGTGCTGAGACCACAGCGCCGTGATTCAGTGCAGTGTAGGTGCATTGCCATTCAGACTCAGTTCCGGGGTGGTTTTGCTTAAAGCTTTGCCAACGTGTTCTTTCTTTCTGTATGTATTATTGCCTTTTTATAAAAGGTTTTGAAGTATTGTCTCAGTGATAAAAAGAGAGAGATGTTAATGGTTGTTGTATATTTCACCGTATCCGATTGTAAGTATTCGCAGGGTACAGCAAAGCCTTAGCTTGCAAGAGGAGCTGAAGGGGTTGGAAAGGTTCGGATTCTTTGTAAATGTCCTGCTTTTCTTTCTCTCTGTGTGTATCTATTTACATGCCTTAGCACACGCCCTCCCATCCCAATCCCTTTGCCCTGTCACCTGGACAACCACAATGCTGGTGGCACTGCCAGCACAGTACAAGTCGAAACCCTAACCAGTTATCTCGTGTGACAGGGGAAGAAGAGAAACTGCATAGTATTCTTTGTAGAATATACATATCTGTAGGATGCTGTGTAATGGGAAACCATAGACTTGGGCTTTCGTCATTTCAAAGTTGGAGAAATGTATGAATAAAATGTATAAAACATGAAAAGGCACTTGTCTCCTCAGATTCCAGGCCAAACAGCTTGGAAACAAACACCATGAAAGGCAGAAGAAGATGGTCGGATTTTAACCCCTCTGCAGGCCAGGCCTCGCAGACCTCCCCCGCGAAGGTCTGTACCAGAGGGGTGGTTTCCTCCCTCTGGGTAGAGCATGTCCCAGGCTCCTGGTGTTCATCCTGGGACCCTTCCCCTCCAGCCATGGCTATCGCAGCCTTCAGCTTGCACTTGGAGGCACATTTCCAATAACTTCTGATCTTTAGAAAAAGGGAGACAAACACAAGTTGTGACATCTGCTGGAAATAGAAGTCTAAATTGATTTTCGTGACGTAGGTGCCCCAGCTCTGCAAATGTGCCTGTCTGACGTTTGCCCTGAAAGCCGTAGGAGGAAGCAGTCCAGGCTTGTCGCTTAGATTCATGACGGTGCTGCCTTGTCGTTCGCTTTGCTTTGGTGTCTATCTAGAGTCCGGGACATGGGCTATGGGGTGCCCCTGTTTACCTAGTTGACACACTCCCTACCCTAGCCTTATGCTGTTCCCAAGAGGGTAGGTGCAGAGCCCCACATTTGCCTGTGTTGCATACACCCAGAGAGGAGCCAAGCCCAAGTGCACTTTACATGCTCACCTGAAGATTCACAATAGCAAACATGGATACAAGTGATTACTAGCCAATGCTTTACTCAGAGTTCTCACTATAAGAAGAGTGTAGGCATGATTGGGGGCGGGGGACTCTGCTGGTCAGTAAGTACCTGCCAACAGGCACGAGAACCAGGGTTTGATCCCCAGCGCCAATGGAAAAAGCCAGGAATGGTGGCACGGCTGGCCTCCCAACCTAGCTGAAGTGGAGTGCCTCAGGCCTCACTGAGAGACCCTATCTCAAAAGCAAAAGCAAACATACTGAAGAACATGAGGCTGACCTTCAGCCTTCACACATATGTATACACGTGCGCGCGCACACACACACACACACACACACACACGAGTGACAATCCTAACCAAGCAGCCACCATCTTGGGGAGTTGAGCTACTCTTGGAAAAGAATCCCATTAGCTGGGCTTGCTCACTATTTATACCTACTCATGAAGGTTCCGGGAGAGTCACAAGACCTCACTGAAGTATGGCCACTCTGCCACCTATTGTGTGAAACTCTGCCTTAATTGCATATGGCCACAGAGAGGGGCCGGACTGACAGGGAACTAGGCTGGGAAGACTAGGGGGGGGGGTGCCATCATGAAGCTTGGACCCTCCTCACTGCCAGAGCATCTGGCTCAATTCTGATGAGCTACTGGAGGGGAATTCAAAAGAAACATCCTGCTGAGACTTTACAAGTGGAATCTGACTGTGAGGTGGTAAACTGAGGCAGGAGGCAGAAAAGCAGAGGCTGCACAAGGCAGGTTCTCCACCAATTAACAGTTTTCACAGAACTTCTCCTAGAACATTCTTGAGTGCCATGGACGTGCGCTCTCTAAATAGATGTGATAGTGACAAGGCACTATCCGTGTGCTTTCCTTAATATAACACATCTCAGTTACAGAACACAGCAAAGCACAATCCACCAACTGCGATTTTTGCAGCTGCCCCAAATAATCATTTAACAAAATCTAATGGCAAGCCCTAATTTGAAAAGGATCTAGTCAAAACATAAAGCAAATATGCTTCGCGGCTAGAGAGCTGTTTCTGAGTCTACACAGGCATGAAGACCTCAAGCCAGGTCCCCAGCACCCATGTGACAAGCCAGACACAGCAGCACAACACAGGACTATAATGCCAGGACTGGGAAGCTAGGAAGCGGAGGATGCCTGGGCACACTGGCCAGACAGTCTAGCATAATTGGTGAGCTCCACATTCACTGAGAGACCCAGTCTTAAAAAGTAAGGTGAAAATTGATCGGCGAAGACTCCTGATGGCAAGCTCTGGCCTCTGCATGCACACAAACACACACGTGCAAGGAGGGGAGAGAGGAGCCGTGGAAGACTCCTCCTCCAGGGGCACTTGCCTCTTCCAGAAAAGGTTGCCGAAGGGTGGGGTTGAAACACAAGTAACCCGGTGCTCTATTCACATTGCTCCAGCCCTGCCATCTGCTTCCGATGACCCCAGGCTGCCTGTGTCTTGGGTGCCTCCTAGAATTGAATTCCATTCCTCTATGAAGGAAAGGCACATCACCTTAGGCTTCGAGTAGTTTCTTCAGGACAGTTTGTTGGTATAATGTCTGACATACAACCGAAACTAAACTAGCTAGGGGCCAGCAAGATGGCTGAGCAGGTAAAGGTGCTTGCTCTCAAGCTAACAACCTGAGTTCAATCCCTGGAGCTCACGTGATGAAAGGAAAGAGCTCACTCCTGAAAGTTGTCCTCCGACATGTACTGTGGCATTCACATACCCAAACACATACATACATACAAAATAAATGTTTTAAAACTAACTAGAACTGTGAAGAGAAAATAGGAAAGTAGATGACTACATCTATACACATAAATATCAATATCTTGTTTGAATTTTAAATATACATACAATTAAAATACCTTATGAATGAAAAAATGAAAAGGGGGATGGATATGACTGGTCTCCGGTTTTGGCACCAGATGAATGAAAAAAAGAAAAGAGGAAAGGGCCTGACTGGTCCTAGGTATGTTGGAGGAGAAAGTTTACTGTAGATAAAAGGGAGACATAGCCAGAGGCAGGGACATTTGGGAGATCCCAGAGTAAGCATGTCCTATTTGAGCCATGTGGGGAGAGGGGGAGGGGAGAGAGGAGAGCAGACGCCAAACAACAGTGGCAGCCTGGGCCAAGAGACTGGCCAAGAGAGTAGACTCAAAACGGTTGACTCTATAGGGAAGGGCAGCTGGGGGAAGGGCAGCCCAGAATATGGAGAGATTTAGGGTAGGGGCTAGGTGTGCCAGCCAGGAAGACTCTGTAAGGAACTGAAGGATGCTCGGAGAACCTGGTCCACTTTGGTATGTTAGACAGGCTTTTCAGTCCTTTGTCCGGGTTTGAGACTTAACACTTTATGACTCTGACACAGAAGCCGGGAAGGAGATAGCTTTAACATATCTTAATCTCTACATTGTCAAGGGTCGGGGATTAACAGATTTTTGTAAGTCAAAGATGCTAGTTGAGAAGAAAAGAGAGAGATTAATTTAGCCAAAACTGGGGAGACAGAATTTCTCCATCTGCCTCTGCTTTGCCCATATAGCAGTGTTACAATTTATAGAAAAGATGAAGCAAAAAAACAGAAAGTATGCACATTTAGATTTAGCTGTGGGCTCCAATTCCCAGACAGGGAGATAGTCTTTTTCCTGGCACCACTGATTTTAGGACAGACTATTTTCACTCCAGTATGGTATTTCCTGTACAGAGATGTAACTGAAAAAAGACATTTTTTGAAAACAGACCCTAATTCCTAGGGGCATATTACATAATCACTAAAAGAAAAACAAGAAGTATAACTCCAAATTAAGTCAAAGATACAGCAGCACAGGGCATAGAGGACAGTGTTAATAAAGTCAACTGTCCATTAGAGCTGATAGAAGCCAGGCGTGGTGGTGATCCTAGCACTCTGGAGGCTGAGGAAGGAGGACCAAGAGCTCAAGGCATATAGAACTCAAGGCCAGCCTGGGCTCAAGAGATCCTATGCCAAAAGCAAATAGAGAATTAGGATGGATTTGTCAAAAACAAAAAGCACAGTTAACGTGCAGGCCCCTGTTTCAATCCTCAACAGCTGTGGCTTGGGGTGGGGACCTGGCTAAAAAGCCCTAGAATCTTTTCAACACCTTCCAATACTGCATGTAAACTTCCCAAAGTGGAAGCCATGGGCTCTGTTCTCGGCTTCCCCTGGCAGCAAACAGCAGACTGCAGCTCCTGCCCCTGTGGGACACCTGAACAGAGAAGAAAGAAGCCGGTGAGTTTTATGCTCAAGGTGGCAGTAGAGGCACATAGTTGTAAGGCAGATGTGCCTAAGGTTCTGACTCCACCTGGCAGCAGGGTCCATGGGTTTTGCTGGAGTGGGGGAGAGGAACGGCAAAACAGTTTGAGCTGTTGATTTGTTTATTTTCCTACACTATGGAACATCTGGTCTACCTTAGGTTCTTTAAGTTCCCCTAATACTTTTTCCCCATAACGCTGGGGATAGAACCCAGGACTTTGTGCATACTAGGCTCCTAAAACATTTAAATTTTCTCTTTGCAAAATACAGAGAACATTACATAAAACTACAACCAATCAAAATGAGTTGTGGAGCCCAGTCCAAATGAATACATCTTCAAAACAACTCGTGCACCTAAGGCTCAGGGAACACTGCTGAAGAGGTGGGCAGAAAGAATGTAAGAGCCAGAGGAACAGGGATTTTGCTGGTGAGAGTGTCTCCTAGGAATGTTAGAAGCTGCACCCATAAAGTCTCATCAAAATGACTGCACCATTATGAGCTGAACAGGGAGAACACCAATGGGCATGGAGAAAAGCCCATGAGGCCTCAACCCCACACAAAGGACTACAGGCAACTGAGGAAAGCTCAAAGCAGAAGAAATAATCTTCCCCAGGGGAGCCCACACCAATCAGTTCTCTAATACCAGACGGTCAGCCCTGAAAACACATATCCAACAGACTGAGCAAATTAGATTTAGGGATATAGATGTGACAACACCTAATGAAAACAGAGGCCATGGGTTTGAAAGACAGGAAGGAGGGGTATATGGGAAGGTTTGGAAGACGGAAAAGGAAAGGAGAAATGATGTAATTGTAATTGTACTATAATCTCAAAAATAAGATAAAAATAAATACATATGAAATACTTTAAAACCTATCCAAAAAGTTACAGTGGGTCCTAGGAAACTGCTCACTTGCCACACAAGCATGATGACAAGAATTCAGACACACAGCACCACAGATGAAACCAGGCATGGTAACATGCTTCTGGAACCCCACATTAGGAGGAGGCAGAAACAGAAATTCTGGGGGTGGGCACTCCCTTGCCATTCTGAGGGTAGGTTCTCACTTGCTGATTGGAAAGCTCCAGGTTCAGTGAAAAAGACTCTGTCTCAAAAAAGTCCATCAGTAAAGTGAGTGGAGGACTACCCAGGAAGATATCAGACGTCAGTCTCTGGCATATGGCCTGAAGAAGATTGGTCGTCTCTCTTTTAGACGTCACTAATTGCCTATAGCTCTTTATCTAGGGGTGGGGTCTTGTGAGATGTCCCCTATCCATATTGGGATGTCAACTGGTATTGTCATTGTACATGTCTTGTTTAGACAACCGTATTGTTAAGGTTTGATGGACACAGCTTCCCTGTCATATTTATATAGGAGGCACTGTCAAGTAACAGACATACTGATCCTCTGGCTCTTACAGTCTTTCCACCCCCTCTTTGGTGATGTTCACTGAGTCATAAATGTAGGGTTTGTGTTGTAGATGTACTAATCGAGGATGGACACCAAGTGGTCTATTATTCTCTATATATTGACCAGTTACACGTTTCAGTGCTGGTCACTATCTGCTACAAAAAGAAGTTTCTTGAAGGTAAGACACTATTGCTGACTAGCTCTCACAAGCTTGGAAGGTGCTATGTAAGGTGCCAAGGGAGAAAAGCAATTAAAAGTCCTACCCAACAGCCATAACCAGCACAACAAGATATACCCTAGAGTACAGTAGTGGCACTTACATCTAGAGGGTAACCAACAGCCATCTAATTGGACTTTGGAGGGAATTAATGCCTGGTACTGGAAACCTGAACTGTGATTGATGAGGTAGTGGACCCTAGAGAACATACTACTGCCACTTTCCAAAACAGTGTAATCCCAACTGCATTCTAAATACTTATGCTGGCAGATAAGTACAGCTCTCACCGTCACCAAAGAAGTCTTTTGCTACTCTCTCTTTTTTGCCAGCTTATCAGAACTTTATTACAGGTTAAACTCTGAATTTTCATATCACAGAAGGGAAAAACAATGTAAAACCATTTTTATATTTAAATTATTTATACATCTTAAATAATTTTTAGACCCTTAAAACTTACATGCACTTACATCCTCAGACCCCTATTTAGGAGCCATACCACTTGATTTTTACATATAAAATGAGCTACCAAGCTGGCCATAGCTTGCAGAAGGATCTGGCTGCCTGATGCTGCCAAGCTGACAATGTTATAGCTAGCCTGACCATCACTACCATCAGATCTGAGAAGGATAAATTCTATGCAACTTCTGAATCTAATAAAAATGACAGGGACCAGTCCCTATACAGTTAGCTGTATCCAAGTCTTCATAGTTTTGGAGGCAGAAGTATCAGAAGAACATCATTGATCTTCTCCAGGCTCTTAAGGTGTGAGTTTTTGTTTTCCTCTGTTGCAGAGCGGCACGGAAAAGACTGACCTTATTTTGTCTAGGTCAAAGTGGTGCAATCAATTCTCTAGTGTCCTGTTGCTTGTCCACAGTCTGGGCTGGGTTCTGGCAGCAGGCGTTGCATTGGAGCATCTCACCCACTGGTCAGAGTCACCATAATCCAGGTATAGACATCGTGGTGCCCCATAATCTTCTTTGGAGACCTTGGGTCACTGTCAGGATCTGGGAGTCTCTGTCTGATATTATAAGCTTTTAAAGTAGCATTTTAAATGCCATATTCTGCAGATCTCTAAAGTATTAGAGTGTTGCCTAGGTAAATCTGAATAGACAACTTTGTTTTCAGTTACTTGTTTTGTGCTACTCTCTTTTTTTAAAGATTTTTTATAGGGCAGTAGTGGTACATGCCTTTAATCCCAGCAGTAAAGGGAGCAATTAAACAATCCCAGAATTAATTGGGAGTCAGAGGCAGGTGGTTCTCTGAGTTCAAGGCCAGCCTGGTCTACAAAGTAAGTACCAGGACCTCCAGGGCTACACATAGAAACCCAGTCTTGAAAAAAAATTTTTTTAATTTTTAGTGTGTGTGTGTGTGTGTGTGTGTGTGTGTGTGTGTGTGTGTGTGGGTGGGTGGGTGTTTATAGAGGCCAGAAGAGAATGTTGTATCCTCTAGAACTGGAGTTACAGAATGTTGTAAGCTGCCCAGCATGGATACTGGGAAAGAAACTCAGGTCCTCTGGAAGAGCAGTGAGTGTACTTAACCAATAAGCCAGTTCTCCGGTTCCTTGTTCCTTCTCTTTTTGAGAAAGGGTCTTACTCTGTAGCTAGACTGCCTTGGAACTCATTATACAACCCAGGCTGCTCTGGAACTAGAGGTCCTCTCACCTCTGCCTCTCAAGTGCTGGGATTACAGGCATGCACCACTGCTCCTGGCCTGTGTCATGGTTTTGATAGGCATGAGTTCAAGCATGCTCATTTTCCTAATATGTAAGTTTTATTCCCAAGGCAGCATTAAACATATCTCTGTCATTATTGTTTACCATGGTCTTGCTCTCCATTTTAACTAGTGTAACTCAACTTTTTCTGGTTCTGATTATCTGAGAGTATGAGGAACTTCAAGGACAATTATGGCTTCTCTGAACATACTTCCTTAACAGAAAACCAGTATAGGAGGCCAATGACGTTATTTGGTAATGTTTGAAACCCATCTCTGAAAACACTCTTAGCAATCTAGGAATAGAACATATGTGTTCTAGAATCAAAGACTGTTGTATGATATTTTGATTGTGTTCTGACAAACAAAGCTTGCTTAGAGTCAGAGGGCAGGGCCAGCCACTAGCTGACCAAAATTAACCATAAAGGTTTGAAAGACTGTAGACAGAGAGGAGACAGGAAGTGGTAAGGCGGTCTGAGAGAGGATCTCAGCCCCTTTTGGACAGAGGAACAGAAGAGGTAGGAGGCAATTAGCTTCCCTGTTGTCTGATCTTTCAGGTTCTTACCCCAATATTTGACTCCCAATTTTTTATTGATGAAAATTAATTAGATTAACGCTTAAAAAACATCCAAGCTAGTTTAAGTATAGAGACAGTGGAAGCTACTAAGCACAGGGGTACTGTTGGAGAGAAAGATGAACATCCAATGTTCTGTGATACAGTAACTATAGTTCAGGACAAGCAATTAATAGATTATTAATTGTTCCCAGAACAACAACAAAAAGACATTTATCTGGGTTATAGATATATCAGTTACATTGATTTGATCATTACATATTGTATACATGTACTGAAATCTCATACTGTATCCCATAAATACATACAGTTGTGCTTTTTTCAAGCAAAGCAGGGCTGATAAGATGGCTCAGCACGTAAGGGCACTTTCCACCAAGCCTGATGACCTGAATTCAACACCCACGGCCCACATGATATGATAAAAGGAGAGAACTACTCCCATACGTTGTTCCCTGACCTCCACATGGTACCACGTGATGTTAATGCCCACACATACACACAAATAAGTATGAATATAATACATTTTGAATTTGAAGAATAAAACAAAAAGGCAAAGAAGATGTGGTAGCATATAGATTTAAGCCTAGCATTCAGGAAGCTGAGGCAGGAGGATGACAAGTGCAAGGCAGCCTAGAATACATAGAGTATAACACTGTCTTAAAACTAAAGAGAAAAAGGAAAGGACGGAAGAAAAGACTATAAGGCCTATTGCACTCACTACTCTATTCATGACTGTGCAAGAACCCTGACAAAAAGCAACTTAAGGAAGGAAGGTTGTGGGTCACAGTTCAAAAGGATACAGTCCATCGTGATGAGGAAGACATGAGATAGCAATGGGAAGCAGCTGCTCACACTGCATCCACACTCAGGAAGCAACAAGACACATTCCACTCACTTTTTCCTTCTTATTCAGCCCAGGATCCTGGCCCCATAGGATGGTGTCATCCATATTCAGGGTGGATCTTCCCGCCTCACTTACACCTCTATGGAAACACCCTCATCAATATGTTCAGAGGTGTGTCTCCTACGTAGTTCCAAATCCCATAAAGTTGACAAGGTTAACCATTACACTGGGTGTGGCGGCCTTTGACCTCAGCACTCCGAAGGTAGAATCAGGAAGAACAGAAATTCAAGACAATTTTCGTCTACTTAGTGAGTTTGACGTCAGCTTGGGCTACATGAGACCCTGTCTCAAAAAAGACAACAAAACAAAAGGTTTGATCACTTGTATTTTCAGCCGTTTCCTTCGAGATAAAACCATCCATCATGGAGGGCAGCTTGTGAAGATGTAGACTGTTCTAGGGGAGATTAAGCATTCCCTCCTGCAGGGAAGCATATTAAGCTTGTAAAGTGAGTGTCTCAAAGCTCAGAACAACTCAAAGGCTTCAGAGTGTCCCTGAGACTGGCCAACTTCACTAGGAGCCCCCATCCCCAAGCACAGAGAAGCATTAAAAACTGCTTCTCGAGACAAGTTGCCTAGAAGGAGCTCAAACCAGCCAAGTAGTCTAGAAGAGGCAGAGACCAGCTGATTCCCCCTCCATCTCCCACCAAATAAGAAGAAATCAACAGAGCAGCCTGTAAGAGGCTCCAACCATCTAACCTGCTTCAAAGAGGCAGTTGAACATCCGGCAGGCTGTGTGGTGTAACCTGGGTTTTGAGGGGGGTTTTGGGGGTTGTTTTTTTGTGAACTGTCACCCATGGTGGGTGGGCTTTGGTGATGCAGCTGTCTGAGTCATTTCTGTTCCAGTAAACTACCCCTCACCCACAGTCCTCTTACTAACCCTATGTTAGACTTTGGTGGTATCTGTACTTAGGTCTATTATCACTTCCCTATCTGGAGTGAGTAGACATGTGTTCATATCTCCCTAGGGACAGTGGCACATGTACTTATTAATTACAGAAAGAAAAGCACTTTGTACCAGGCACAGCCATGTCATTTACTTCTCAAAACAATCCTGGATGGTAGGTATCGCTGTGTCCACTTTGTAAGACACAGGAACTGAGATCCTTTGCATTGATACAGCTGGTTCCAAAAGAGATGACTCAGTCAGTAAACTGATTGCTACGCTAGCACAAGGACCTGGGTGCAATCACTAGAGTCCATTTCAAAGCAAAACCCAAGTCAAACAAGCAAACAAATGGACACATGGTGACATGCATGTGTCATCCCAATACTGCTAGGGGTGGGGCGGAGACAGGCAGATCACTGGTACTCTCTCACCAGCCATACTAACCTATTTGGGGAGTTCCAGCAGCAAGAAACACTTTCTGAACAAAACAAAAGTGGATAGCATCTGCTAATAACATCAGAGGCACATATACACAGAGAGACAGAGACACACACACATACAGAGAGAGAGAGAGAGAGAGAGAGAGAGAGAGAGAGAGAGAGAGAGAGAGAGAGAGAGAGAGAAGTATGTTCTAGATGGATACTCTACTATTTCCTGCTTGGTGTCCCTCATGAGTTACTAGAAGTGGCCATGGGAATAGGGGAAGTATTCCATGGGAATAGAGGAACTGCTGCAGCTGGGGCGGGGGCGGGAGAGGAGGTAAGCAGGTCATGCTCAGTAAACAGGAAGAAGCATTGTAGTCAAGCAGGAAGTAGAGGGAAGTAGAGGCCCTGAAGAGTGGGCAAAGACAAGCTCCTTACCTTTGTCCATACTTGTGCCGTAGCAAGGTAGACCTCCTCAGGCCCTGAGATCCAGCACTGTCCAGAGCCCAAGCAGAGTATGTCAAGGCAAAGTTCCTCCCACGCCAGGGAAGGTTTACTTCAAATAGAAACACACTTGTACGTGTGTGTGTGCGTGCGTGCGTGTGTGTGTGTGTGTGTGTGTGTGTGTGTGTGTGTGTATCCGTGTGTGTTTACATATAAGCATGCATACGGAGGCCAGAGGTAAATGCCAGGTATCTTCCTGAATGGTTCTCCACTTTAATTTTTAATTTCCATTTTATTTATTAGTGCAAAGGGAATGTGTAGGGTGGGTGTGACGGAGTACATGTGTATGAGACCAGAGGACAGCTTTTGGGAGTCAGTGCTCTTCCACCACGGATTCGAGGGAGCAAACTCAGTCAGGCTCGCACACAGCAAGCACTTTTACCCAATGAGTCATCTTTCTAGCCTGTCCACCTTTTTATTTTCATTGTTTTGAGACAGGAAACATCTGACTCTATTTCTCCAGTGCTAGTAAGGTTAAAGATGCATGGCTGCTGCATCCACTTTTTACTGGGGTGCTGGGATCAAACACAGGTCCTGATGCTAACATTGCAAGTACTTTACCAACTGAGTGATCTTGCCAGCTCTTACCTATGCATATTTTTGTTCACCAGGTAGTGCAGTCTTCTGCTAGGGAGGTCATTAACCCTGGAGGCGTGAGTGGGAGACCTATTACTGTTTAGCTATGTGGGCATACCAGACTGCTTTTCAAATATGTTTACACCCATAGCTTAGTGTTGCTCTCAGCAAGTTGGGGAGGAAAGGGTTTATTTGGCTTACACTCTCATACTCCTGTTCATCACCGAAGGAAGTCAGGACAGGAACTCAACAGGGAAGGAACCTGGAGGCAGGGGCTGCTTACTGGCTTGCTTCCCCTAGTTTGTTCATGCTGCTTTCTTATAAAACCCAGGACCAAGAGCCCAGAGATGGCACCACCCACCATGTTCCTGGCCCCCCTCCATTGATCACTAATTAAGAAAGTGTCTTATAGCTGGACCTCATGGAAGCATCTCCTCAACAGAAGCTCCCTCCTCTCTGATGGCTCTAACTTGTGTCAAGTTGATACACAAAAGCAGCCACTACACTGGGTAAGACAGTTGGTGACTTTTCTCCCTCCATAGCCTGCAGCACCTTCCTGTATCCCGAAAGCTAACCAGCAAGAGAAAAGCTCCCAGTCAGCTCCAAATTGACTTCTCTCCACCCAGAAACCCAAGTATGTGTTATTTTCATCTCCTTCCAGCAGGCAACTAAGAGCAATGACAAAACCCTGTGTTATTTTGGGGTTCCCTAAGGCCTCCTTAACCAGTGTTTCATAAGGAATTATCTCACACCAGGCAATGAAATTTCTCTTTAATAGCCTATGAGCTCTGGGAGAAGAATTATCCGGAAAATATTTCTTTTAGGGTTTGTTTGTGTTTTGGTTTTTGTTGTTTGGGTTTGGATTTGGGGTTTTGTTGTTGCTTTTGTTGTTTTCTTGAGACAGGATCTCTCTATTATGTAACTCTAGCTGTCCTGGAACTCATTGTGCAGACCAGGCTGGCCTTGAACTCACAGAGATCCACCAGCCTCTGCCTCCCTAGTGTTTGAATTAAAGTTGTGCATCACCACTCCTGGCCAGAAAATATTCTTGATGGAAAAAAAGTCCAGTTTCATTTATTCTAATCAGAAGGGACCCTTCTAACCAGATACTTATGTGATGGCTGGTGCTTTGGCAGCCTGTTTGGATTATAAGAACTATATGCAGTGGAGTGATAACTTGAGAAATCTGGGTCTTTTGAGCTTTGTAGTGTAGCTGCCATATAGGCTACAGACTTCCTTCCCACTGAACTTTCTGTAGTTGTTTTTGTCTTGGTTTGATACAGGGTGGTAGGGATGGAATCTGGGACCTTGTGAATACTCCTACACTCTCTGTCCTTAGTTACTAATTGGCAAATAAAATTTGTATCCAGTTAGAGTGTGCATCATGATGCTTTGACCTACATGTGCATTTGTGAAATGGCTAAATCAAGCTTTTTCTCCATTGCTTCATGGATGGATTCCTTTTTAAAAAATATTTGTTGATTTTTATTTTATGTGTATGGATGTCTTTGCCTACATGTATGTCTGTGCATCAAGTGTATGTCTGGTGCCCACGAGAGTCCAGCAGCCATCTGCCCAGGCCCCGCATTTATCACTTCTGTGGTGAGAACATGTAAAAACCTCTCAGCAAATTTCAGTAAGTATTACTAACTAGAGTCACCATGCTGTCCAGGAAGGCTTTGTTCATCCTGTGCTGTGGAATAATCTTTCTGTACACTGTGAAGATGTGCTGCTTTCATTGGTTTAATAAAGAACTAACTGCCCAGTAGCTAGGCAGGAAGAGGTTAGGTGGGAGAGCCAGACTGAAACAACACAGGGAAGGAGGGCGGAGTCACCAGCCGGACGCAGAGGAAGCAGGATGTGTAGAAGATGAGGTAACAAGCCATGAGCCACGTGGCAGCACGTAATTTAATAAGCATGGGTTCATTTAAGTTGTAAGAGCTAGTTAGTAGCAATCCTAAGCTATCAGTATTTATAATTAATAATAAGCCTCTGTGTTGTTCATTTGGGAGCCAGAGGTTCAGAGAAAAAAACCCACCTACAAGCCTGTGTATCTGCAACTTTGTACTAACCTGACAACATGCGGCAGCAGCAGGCAGCCAGCCTCCCTTCTGTTCTCTGCCTTTTTAGTTTCAACTTGTTTCAGGTTATGTAGGGATGAGCTCATGTGATTTTTGGCTTCCTGTGTCTGGCTTAATATCCTTCAAGCTCACCCATATTGTCACAGCTCTGGACTGAATTATGAAAAAGAAATGAATTTCTGGTTTATCTCAACCTCTGGCCCCGGAGCTGGTTACCTCTGCTGAGCACCGTGCAGTCTCCAGCAGTGACTCATTTTTCCTTGGCTCCAAAAACAGGGCTCCATGGCTATTTCTCCCCTTCACTCCTCACATCAGCTCCTTGAGGTGAAAGGAATTTTCCTAATGAGGAAAACGGGAGCCACAGCACTGCAGGCGGTGGAGCAGAGACAAATGATGCTGGCTTTGTCTTTCCAGAAGGCTGCGCCTGCAGCTGCTATCTTAGTCAGCGAAGTGCCAGGGGACTCAGAAAACACAGAGCCATCTCTGCAGTCTCAATCAGAAGACCCGAAGTGTGCTGGTGAAACTGGGTATCAGGAAAGCAGCTCCCAACGAACGAATGAACGGGAACCTTTACAAGGCTCCCAAACACACACCTCTCAGTTTGAAAAGGAAATGCAGAGAAAGAAAGAAAACACGCGAGAGGGGGGAGGGGAGGGAGAAGGAGGGGGAGGGGGAGCTGGGACAAGAAAATGCAATCTAAAGAGCAGCCTGGTCTGTATAGTGAGCCCTTGTACCAAAACTAATTCTGTTAAAGAAGAATTAGGAATGGCCAGTAACTATTTGGAAAAGTATTCGACATCCTTAGTTATCATCAGGGAAAAGCAGATAGACACTGCTTTGAAATCCCATCTCACCTCAATCAGAATGGCTGTCACCAAGAAACAAAACGACAGCAAATGCTGGTGTGGAGAGCCTTTCCTCACTGCTCACTGGAGTGTAAACTGGTCCAGCCACTAGGAAATCTGCACGGAGGTTCCTCAAAAATCTCAAAATAAAACTGACCATATATATGATCCCTTCTATGTATAGCCGGAGAGGTAAATACACCCACTGGAGATACGTGCTCATCCACATTACTTCCTGTATCTAGACTTCCTTCCACCCGGGAAGCAACCTACCACCACTACCACCACCACTAGATCCCAGTGACAGAGACACAACCCCCCGCAAGTTCATTCTGAAAATCCAATGATTTTCTTGGGCTTCCTTACAGAGCACAGGTGAGAGGTTATTTACAGGGATGTGGGTATTCCCCACCAACAAATAGCCACAACAAGGATGAAGGTTTCTCTATAGCCTCCCCTAGTGCCCCACCTCACCCTTGTGTACCCTAGCCCCTTCCTGAGGTTACCTCCAGTTAGGAGAGAATTGCTTACACCATGTGGTGGACAGCTGTTGGATACTCAGGTGAGGGTCTTGTGACATACATGACTCGGGGTATAAACAAGCCCAGCTGGAATAATTCTATTGCAAGGGGGTTGAGCAGAACTTGCTTGGCTAGGAAGACAGTCATGCACAACATTGCTGCACTGCTCACGATGGATGGATGGATAAAGGAAGTGGCTACCCACACACAGAGAGATTCTGTGCAAACACGGAGAAATCAAATCATAGCATTGCAGCAAAACAGAACCAGAGATCGCCATATTAAGTGAGCCTAACTCAGAATAAGGAGGAGAGGAGAGTACAATGGCATTCATATGACATAAAAGCCGAGAGAGGGACAGGAGCCAGAAAGGGGAGGCAGGGGATGGAAGAGGGCAGTGAGAAAGGAGGGCAAAGTGTAATGACATACATGTAGGGAAACATGTAATGAAGCTCGTCACTTTGTATGCTGCCTTTAAAAGTTCCTAGTAATTCTTTTTTAAAAGATCTTATGTGTACGTGTTTTGCTCATGTGTAAAGTCAAGTCCACCATTTGCATAGAGTGCCCACAGAGTCCACAAGAAGGGGTCAGATCCCCTGGAACTGGAGGTACAGATGGTTGTGAGGTGCCATATGGGTGCCGTGAACAAACCTGGGTCTTCTGCAAAAGCGATGTGTGTTCTTAGCCTCTGAGCCATCTCCACAGCCCCAATAATAATTCTTTTTTAAACAATAAAACTGGTTAATCCCAGCACTAGGGGAGGCAGAAGCAGATGAATCTCTGTGAGTTTTAGACCAGACTGGTCTACAACACAGTGAGTTCCGGGCTAGTCAGAATTGCACCCTTAGACCTGGTCTTGGGGGGAAAAAGAGTAAAACTGGATTGGAGGCGCAGCTTAGTGCGCTTAGCATGCACACAGTCCTGAATTCCAAGCACAAGACACCAGGATGTGTGCACACACGCACCCAGAGCACGGATGGGGGAAGGGCTCACAATCGCCACTAGCATCAGAGGAGTAATTGGCAGTAATCGGCAGATGGGGGTGGGGGAGTCAGATTTCTTCAGGTATGTGGCTCGGGATAGGTTGCCTGGTCTCCAGTGGATGGTCCTACACACACGCATACATAGCCCTATTGTACCCCTGGGTTTTTTGTTTTGTTTTGTTTTTTGTTAAGGTAATGAAGTTGGGAGAGCACTGTGCTGGATAGCTTTTTGTTGGCTTGACACAAGGTAGAGTCATCTGGGAAGAGGGACCTTCAACTGAGAAGATGCCTCCATCAGATTGGCCTGTGGGCACATTGGTGCGGGTGACCTTGGGTTGTACAAAATGTAAGCCGAGGGAACCATGAGGAACAAACCTGTAAGCAGCTCTCCTCCATGGCCTCTTCAGCTCCTGCCTCCGGGTTCCTGCCCTGACTCCCCTTCATAATGGACTGTAAGCTAGAAGATGAAATAAACCCTTTCCTCCCCAAGTTACTTTTGGTCATCATGTTTCTAACAGCAACAGAAAGCAGACGAGGACAGGGACAGTGAGAAGAGTGTGGAGAGGTGTAAGGGGAGGATGCATATGACCAAAATACACTAAACATTCTTCTCAAAAAGAAATAGAGTATTAATGATAAATTAAATTTTAAGCCATTTTTGAAAAAATAGAGAAGGCAAAAAACTTCAACGATAAGATTTTCCTGGGGGACACTGGTACCCAAATTTCCATAAGCTATCATGAGTCAAGTTACTATGACCATGCATATGTAAGCTTTCATTTCAGTAGGATGAGGGGCCAGGAGTGCAAATGTTATAACACATGGTAGTTGTGTGTTTAATTTCATAGGAAACTGCCAAATTTCTTCCAGAGTGGCTGGCTGCACTTTTATACATGAGCCATCAGCACTGGGTGTCATAATTGGTTTTTATTTTTGCCATTCTGATAGGCACCTTGACTTATCTCACTGTGGCTTAGCTGTGTCCTTCTTTGCTGGCTAGAGATGCTGAGCATCTTTTCATGTGTTTATTCTCCATCACTCCATCCTCTTCAGGGAGAGGTCTGTCTATGGCTTCTGCCCATTTCTTAACTGCACTATTGGGGTTTGAGAGTCCTTCATGAGCTATGCGGTTTTCAAATACTTTCTACCAGAGATGGGGGATGCCCTTCTGTATATATGTTTCTCTTATTGGTTGATGAATAAAACACTGATTGGTCAGTAGCCCAGCAGGAAGCATAGGCGGGGCAACCAGACCAGGAGAAAGCTGGGGAGAGGAAGGCAGAGAGAAGCCGCCAGAGGGACGCCATATAGAGACAGAAGAAGTAACATGCCTGGTCATCACAGGGTAAACCAAGACCATGTGGAAATACTTAGATTAATAAAAATGGGTTAATAATTAAGAGATAGCTAGACAGTAGAAGCCTGTGTTGCTGGCCAAACAGCTTATACTTAACAGAAGCCTCTGTGTGTTTATTTGGGACCAAACGGCTGCAGGCCCCGGTGGGACAGAAACTTTCAACAACATCCCAGTCTGTGACTTATTTTCTTCCCTTATTTACTTTGGATATCTGTTGGCCCATGCATTCCCTCATTCCCTGGCATCCGTGTGGTCAGAGAAGAGCCTGCAGGAGTCAGTTCTCACCTTCCACCATGTGGGTCCCTGGGATTGAACTCAGGTCACCAGGCTTGAGAGTGTCTTTCCCTGCTGAGTCATCTCACCAGGCCTGTAACTTAGCTCTCCATCCTATACATGTGGCCTGTTGCAGAATAACACTTTAATTTTGATGAGAATCTGTCAGTTTTTCCTTTTAATAAGTTGTTCCTTTTGGCATCGGGTCTAAGAATTGTTCCTAGCTCCAAAGCCCCCCACCCATCCCATTTTTTCCAAAATGTGTTATATTTATATTTAATGTAATGATTCATTTTTGAGTTGTTTTTCATATATAGTGTGAGATTTAGGCCAGTGTCGCGTCTGCTGCGTGGCCTGTGTCCGAGAACGTGCGGAGGGTGTCGGGGATTGACAACACAGAGACTCGTTCAACGATGTAAACAAAACTTTAAACAGGCTCCAAAAAGGTTCAAGAAAACTTCCTAAGAAAGGCTCCCACCAGAGAAGCTTCTGCTCTCTCCTCCCCCCTGGCTGGTTCTGCTCTCACCCCAAAAACTGATCTGGGCATGGCAGAAGAGGCGGTTAGTCTTTGGACAAGGTCGAGGTCAGGGTGGTTTCTGTGGGCAGGCCTTTTCAGGAACTTATTGCCCCCGGGCATTGTATTGTTTTTAGTAAACATGTTTTTAGTAAACATTGTCTTACAGCTGCCTACTCCCAGGCAGAAGGGGAAGTGGGTCTCTGCTCAAGGTCTAGTGTTCCCACAGGCCAGGGTTCCTTTTTGCTTTTTTTTTTTTTTTTTGGTCTACAAATACCCACTTGCCCTCTGTTGAGCAGGCTCCCCTTCTTGATTATGGTGAATGATTCAAGTGCTTCATCCCCAGCTTGGGGAGGTGTTTTGAAGGCTGTGAAACCTTACAGTGATCCTTACCTTCCTGATGCTGCAGCCCTTTAACACAGTTCCCCATGCTGATGGTCTAGACAGTAGTTCTCACCTTCCTGATGCTGTGGTCCCTTAATACAGTTCCTCATGTTTATGGTCTAGACCAGTGGTTTTCACCTTCTTGATGCTGCAGCCCTTTAATACAGTTCCGCATGTTGGGGTGACCCCCAACCATAAAATTATTTTCATTGCTACTTCAAAGCTGTCATTTTGCTACTGTTATGAATTGCAATGTCAACATCTGATATACATGATATCTGATATGTGACCTCAAAGGGGTTGTGACCCACAGGTTGAGAAACTCTGTTTAGGAGGAGGGCCTGGATGGAGGAAGTGGGTCACTAAGACCAGGTCTGTAGATGTTACAGTTTTGGTTCTGGGTTGGTACAGCTCTTTGCTTCCTGGATACCACAGTCATTTGAGAAATCCCTGAAGTACACTCCCACCATGCCTTCCCTAGTGTTATGGACCCTCTGCAACTAAGAGCCAAAATCAGTCTTGTCTCCATTAACAGGCTCCTCTTAGGTATTGTGTCAGAGTGATGAGAACCACGGCTAACCCAGAGGCCACTTCTTTGGAAATCCTTTTGATCATTGCTCCCAATCTTCAACTGTGAGTCCCAGAGGAGAAATGCCTGTCTCCTTACTGTGTAGAGCAGGGACATCGACTCAGCGTCTGAGGTTGAGAGACATACATTCAAATCCCACTTTTGTCATATACTAGCTATGAACCTTTGGCAAGTCGTCTGAGCCTCTAAACCTCAGTTTCCACATCTGTACAATAGGCCTAACTGCCTGTGCCACAATATTGTTACAACAGTAGATGATAGAACTAAATAATTCTGTATTGACCCCCTCCCTACCTGGCACATAGTAAGCCATGAATGGTGCTAGCCATCTCCTTTCCAGAGGAACACACATTTTGAAATAAAGGGGGGAAATTTTTGGAAAAGGCAGCCATATATAACATTAGGAGTCAGGTACAGAAGTAACATAATGGGGTTCCTCATATTGATGACAATCTCTATAGTTATTTCTCCTTGGGTAATTGGGTTTGTCACGATCTTAAGAGAATTATTAATAGTATCACTGCAGGATACCAGGAGTGTCATTCAAGGACATTCTCATTAATAGCTATTAACTTATTAAATGAGGCAGAGGCTCAGTGCAGGAGCCCAGCACTCATTAGCAGACGGGTTACACAGCCTTGATTGCCCAGATGACCTTCCAAACGCCTGTTCTCTAAACAGAGAACGGGGACAGCAAGTGCACTGGCTGCATGAGACAAGAGTGACAAAAGAAAGATTCAAAGACAGCTGTGGAGACTGCAGAGAGGGCTCAGCGGTGAAGAGCACTGGCTGCTTTGCCAGAGGACCGGGGTTCAATTCCCACCCACACGGCAGCTCACAACTGTCTGTAACTCCAGTTCCAGTGCTCCTTCACACAGGCGTGCAGGTCAAACACCAGTGCATACAATTTAAAAAACATATCTGTGGCCCTAAGTTAATAGTCAAAATTAATCAGGTATAGTGGCCCATGCCAATACTTAGGAGACAGAGGCAGGTGGATCTCTGTGAGTTCAAGGCCAGCCTGGTTCACATAGTGAGTTAGTCAGTGCTACATAGTGAGACACTGTCTTGAAAACAAACAAAAATTATAGTACACAAGGAAAGATAGATTTTTATATTGGAATCTTGTAAACACACACACACATACATGAAGTGCATGCACATTTAGGTGAATCATAGTATAGTGAAATAACATATTTTACTACTGATATAAGCTTAAATTTCCATTTACTTTATTTTGGGGGCCTGGAAGAGATCATTAGTGTTAATTGCCAACAGATCTAGAATCCCTTGGGAGATGTACCTCAGGAGGAATATCCTGATTGCATTTATTGAGAAGAAAAGGACCTTCCCACTATGGGCAACATCATTCCCTCGCTCGGATCCTGAACTGAACCGCAGCATTTGTCTCCTTCTGGTTCAAGCTCCTGATGCCTTAACTTTCCTGTATCTTTAACTATGAATAAAATAAGCCCCTTTTCTCCTAAGTTGCTTTTGCCAGGATACTTTATGGTAACAGCAGGAAAAGGAGCTAAGGGCTTGCTGAGGACTGAGCCCACGGCCTCCCACATGGGACGCACACACTCTACCACTGAGCTACACTGAGCAATTCTGGTTTTTCAAAGGCTGGTAGCATCTACCAGTTTCATGACCCACTAATGTGCCAAAAGATGAGTGACAAAAACCAGGCACAGTGATTCATGCCTGTCATCTCAGCACTCAGGGGACTGGGGCAGGGTGTTTGCCATGAGTTCAAAGTCAGCTCGGACTACAAAATAAGATTCTTTCAAAAGAACAAGAGTGAGCTTTGAGTAGCCCTCAGGCATCAGGATCTGTTTGCAGGCTAACAGGGAACTCTGCCAGCGGCAACGATGGAGAAAAGCCCCTATGGGCTACCTGTGGGTTGGTCTTGGGAGAACTCAGTCTGGCTAAAAACAAACTCTTTTTCTTCTCAGAGGCTCACAGTTCTGAAAGTCAGCAAAATTTCAAAGGAACACCCTTCAAAATTGTATGTTTACAGGAGAGGCTTTCAATTTCATCTGCCCAGAGCACAGACAGAGGGAATAAAGGTAGCATTCACTCGGGAACTGAAGTAGGCCAGGGGGGACTGGAGGCCAGGCCTCACTCCAGCCTGTACCCCAGGCCACAGAAAAACAGACACCAAGCTGCTCTTCTAAACTGGGAGCGGACTGTACATAGTGTGTCAGGGAGAAGAGAATTAGATGAAAGTCTCCTCAAAGCGGCCCAGGGGTGGTGGGGGACACACCTACCTCAAGTGGCAGTGACCCAGTCGTTACTGCTTATGGCACAAACGCAGGGCTGTGGGTATGGTTTGGTAGCAGAACACTTGCCTAATATGTATGAGGCCCTGGATTCCATCTCCAGAATTGAAAACAAAATCATCTCCATATGACCCATAAACCCGGCTCCGCCCACATTCCCTGAAAGCTGAATAAGATTTGCTGTGCCAGCCCCAGCACCCACTAGACCGTAGATGCAGAGACAGACAGGATGACAGAGTTCAGCAGTCCCTGCCTCCTGAGACAAACACATGGGCTAGCATCCTAAAAGGCAGCCAATGGGCCTTATGTGAGTAGAAAGACAGAGCCCAACAGGGCCTGTCTATGAGGAACCTGCAAACAGTCTCAGGGGGCTCCTAAGAGTCCTGTGTGATAACACAAATGAGAAAACATTGGTTATATGTGCAACACTTTAGAGATGAGATTCCACCTGGCTCAACACAGGTTGGGATATTTGTAGAGAAACATGTCAGTGTATATAACCTTAGGCTAACTGGAGTCACCATTACCCTTGTTTGTTCCTTGTAGCTCCTAGCAGCAATCTAAGCAGTGTAGACCTGGGATGGAGAAAAGACTAGAAGGTCGACAGGTGGGATGACAACCTCAACTCTCTTGCTCTAGTGATCACACAGTAGGACTAAGTGATGTTCCCGGGGGAAGTTCTACAGAGGAAAAGGACAGTGACTTTCCAGACACTGGAATTTCCTAGGTGGAGTTTCAGAGGCAGACTTCAAAATGTCAGTTTGGTTTGGGAAACAGAGAGACACCTTGGCGGTTCCCGGCATGTGGGTGAGGCCTATAAGGAGGCTGGGGCCTTGAGGGCTGCCAACACTCCCTCCCAGGAACAGCTGGCTGGCCTACTTTCTTCTCTCCCACTGTAACCGCCCCTTTGGAAAAGTTTCAATCCCTCCCTTCCAGACTGCAAGGGATTCGGACGTCAGGGACAACTCTGGCCAAGAACAAAAGAGAATAGGGTCCTCTCCTGAAGGAGGAAGGGTGCCAGTGAGGACCAAGAATAAGGACAGCTGTGCCCAGCAGACCTTCCTCTGGAGGAAGTAGAGCGCTGACAAGGAAGAGGGTGAGCAATGAGGGCTGTTGACCATTCTTGTGAGGTCAGTGCAAACCACCTTCGGACCTTCCCTCTGGGAACTTTTTCCAAAGATCAAACTTTGGGAAGTTAAGTATAGTAAAGCGGATGAGTGTATGGAAGCCATTTTTAAGAGCTGAGGGTGTAGCCCAGGACCTTGTGCCTGCTAGATAAGTGCTCTGCCACTGAGCTTGGAAAACTTTTCTTTTTGAGACAGGGTCTGTAACCCTGGCTGACCTGGAATTTTCTATGTAGACCAGGCTGACCTGGAAATCACCAAGATCCTCTTGCCTCTGCTTCCCAAATTCAAGAATTAAAGGTATGTGCGTGATATCACACCCAGCTGGAAAACACTTTTTAAAAGAAAAATATGAACTCTATGTCTATCCTTTTTTGGTTTGATTTTAATATATTTTTATTCTGTAAGAATTTCATACATGGGCACCCCCATGGAGGGCCTCACCCTCCCTGGGGGAATGAGGGGATAACGGGGGGGGGGGGGACTGGGGGAGGGCACGGGAGGAGGGGAGGGAAAGGGAGAGGGACCTGGAACTGACTTGTGAAGCAACCTTGTTTCTTATCTAAATTTAAACTGGAAAATAAAATTTAAAAAAAAGAATTTCATACATGGGGCTGGAGAGATGGTTCAATGGTTAAGAGCACTGACTGCTCTTCCAGAGGACCCAGGTTCAATTCCAGCATCCACATGGCAGTCCACAACTGCCTGTAACTCCAGTTCCAGGGAATCTGACACCCTCACACAGAATATATATATGGAAAACACCCGTGTTCATTAAATTAATAAAGAAATCTTTTTTTAAAAAAAGAATCCCATACATGTATATAAGTATTTTGATCATATCTCCTCCCCACCCCCAACTCCTCCAAGATCTAACCCACCCCTTCATGTTTTGTGAGACAAGCTCACTATGTAGCCTTTGAACTATCCTCCTGCCTCAGTCTTTCACATGCTGGAATAAGAGGCATGTACCGCCATGCCTGGCATTGCTCCACTTTCTTGAGAGAACCAATAGAAAGAGACCATAGCATCACTATTGGCCAGAGCAAATGCTGTGTTCTGAAGCCTTCCTGGGGGCTTCTCCCTGGAGTCACTGCTTCTTCAAGCAGTTCTGAAGAGTGAGTGCTCTACTTAATGGGCCACCAAATCAGAGCCACTAGTGCTGTGCTTTGCTGTATTCACATATAGTCCCATTTCTCCTCTCCTGGGCACATGAGGGACCCTACTTCCCTGTCTTGGTAAGTATAGCTTCTTTTATACAACTATCCACTGTTGTGTAGCAGTTTCCTCCTTGATTGGAACATTTCATCCAGCAGGGAAGCCCCTTAAGACAGCAAGTAAACAACCCAAAATAGCTTCAGGAAGTCCCTGAAACTGACCAGATTCACTAGGCCCCGCCCTCCCAAGACAAAACAGTAAAAAAAAAAACTGCTGAGAGCTGCTCTCAGAGGGACCAAGCTGCAAGAAGACTGAGACCAGCTCAGCTACCTAGGAGGAACAGAGACCAGCCCAGCTACCCAGAAGAGATGCTGTCCGGAAGGGACTCAGCTCAACTGAGGCACCTGGAAAGGACACCCTCCAACCTGTTGAGCTGCCTGCAGGCTGTGCAGTGTGTTCCAGGTTTCCCCACGCTGGGGTGGGCTTTGGTGATGCAGCTGTCTTTGAGTCATTTCTGCTCCTGTAAGTAACCCTCACTCAGACTCCTGTAAGTGACCCCAATAAAACTCATAGGTTCACCAAGTTGGAAGGTACTTTGGTCTTTAGTGAGCTTCCTATCTGGGTTGAGTATATATGTGTGTGTTACATCTCCCTAGGAAAAGTCTGTCACACAACATCAATGCTTGATTCTCCCAACCTCCCCTTCCTGTGACTGGGAATGCAGAAGTTCGTTTTGGCAACAACGCCTGAGGTGGTGGATCCCTAGTCAGCCTGAGTCCCTGAGTAACGACAAGGAGAAAGCCCCATAATTACACCCCTAAAAAGCCTACATTGGCTATATACCATAAGCAAGAAATTAACTCCAGCAAAACAGTGATTTGGGGGGCTGTTTGTTACAGCAACAGGATATGGCCCATCCTGACTGCTACATACAGTTTTGCTTAGCAGAACCCATAGTACCTAACATTTCCCTAAGTGCTAAGGGGAAAGTGCTGCACCTTTGCCTGGTTCCAGGATTAGTGACTGGGGTCATGTGGGAATGAAGAAATGACAAACACATGGATACATATACTATAGGGTAAAAGGTCTGATCTCACTTCTGGATTTGAAAATTAACCAGTCCTGAGCTCAAAATCCCACCAATCCCTGAGCTCACCCCAAGCTCAGGACTTGAAATCTCGCCAATCCCTCCCCTAGAAGTCTTCACCCTGGAAAACTCGTCCCCAAGAAACCCTATATAAGCCTGCCTCCTGCTCAGTTCCCGCTGCTTCTCACCTGAGCAGCCACCTTCTTGTGTCTGTCCCAATAAATCTCTGTGTGCGGTTTGTTGTACAGTGTGACCCTGTGAGATTCCTTGGCTCCTGGTTGCTAGGATTCCTTTCCCTTCAGAGCTGCAACACTTCCATTGGGGAAACCTTGCCCTTCAGAGCTGTTAACACTTACACGTACACTGAAAATTAGCAAGTGGATGAACTGAGCTCTCTGATGGAGAAGCCTCAGCACCCCAAAGCCCAGCATATTTATTATATAGAGTTGAACAGAGAGGGAGGATTTAGAGTATACAGATGGATCAACGGGACAGGTACAGCTAATCTCATTAGGGGTGGTCTCGGTAGGGAAGCAATTTTCAGGTTATAAATCTCCGGTGGGGAAGAAAGCTATGCGGACATTTTCTGCACACACTGTCATTATTCACTCTTAGACCCCCAAGAAGGCTTTTCTATCCCTCTGTGCCTCACCCAAGGAAGGCTTTACCACTGTCATAGGGCTGAGGCATTGGAATCCTTGACATGACTGTGCACATGTCAAACACACACATTCACTCAGGTCTTCCTCTGCTCCCCACAGGATTGACTTCAATGAACTCATAATGGGAAAGTTTCACTCCCTGATGTCTTGAGAATTTAGAAGGGCTACTATTCAGGCATCCCTGGATCTATCTGGCAATAAGAAGCTCCCACATTCCCAGAATTCTACTGGACTAGGTATATCTGCAAAACTGTCTCCCAGGAGGCTATTTCAGTGTTGATCCAAGTAAATAAAAGCTGGTCACTCGGGAGGCAGAGGCAGGCGGATCTCTGTGAGTTCGAGGCCAGGCTGGACCGACAGCCTCTAAAACAGAGAAACCCTGTCTCGTAAAACCAAAAAAAAAAAAAAAAAAAAAAAAAAAAAAAGCTGGTCACCTAACCCACACAGAACTACAGCAAAGCTGTGAGGCTAACTCCTGAACCCATTCCAAATGAAAGAAAGGACATTCCTCTCAAGGCGACACCTTGTTCCCCAGTAACCCAGGCTGTATGCCCACTGTGAACATCCATGGTTACCCAAACACAGACCTGCCCTCCTGGACTCTCGTGATCTTCTCTCAGTCTCCCTGGCCACCACACAGGTTGAGCGACCATGCATACTCAGGAGCCAGTGAGATGGCTCAGCAGATAAAGATGCTTACCACCAAACCTGACCAGATGTGTTCAATCCCCAAGACACATGGTTGACGGAAAGAACTTCCACAGCTGTCCTCTGACCCCAAACACATGTCATGCCCTGACACAAGAGTGCCTCCCCAGGGATTATGTATAATTTTAAAAGGAAACAAACCAAAAAACAAATGTGAGCCGGGCAGAGTTGGGGCACGCCTTTAATCCCAGCACTCGGGAGGCAGACACAGGCAGATCTCTGTGAGTTCAAGGCCAGCCTGGTCTACAGAGCTACACAGAGAAACCCTGTCTTGGGGGAGGGGGGAACAAACAAACGACAACAATTTGCACATTTTTAAACTATAACCCCACCATAAAATATAATTATAGCAACCCAGTATACACATATACACACAATATGAACAAGAACAAGCAAATTACAGGTTTCACAACACAATGCTTACTCTTTTTTTTATTTTCTGTGTAACAACCCTGGCTGTCCTGGGATTTGCTCTGTAGACCAGGCTGGCCTCAAACTCAGAGATCCGCCTGCCTCTGCCTCCCAAGTGCTGGGATTAAAGGTGTGCGCCACCAACGCCCGGCTACAATGTTTACTCTTATGTCACATGTGACACCTTGTAACTTTCCGAGTCTAACATATTTTTGTTGATGTTGGATTTGGGGCTCTTTGTGTGGTGCTTTGCTGGAGATGCAACACAGGACCTTGTACATGCTACATACACTGTCACTGAGCTCATCCCCAAACCACTTATACCTTGTGTTTGCTATTAAATGCTTCTCTTATTCCTAAGAGTGTGTGTGTGTGTGTACGTGTGTGTGTGTGTGCGCGCGCGCATGCGTGCAGGGGTGCTGTACCTGTGGAGACTAGAAGAGGATGTCAGACCCCTAGATCCCTGAAGTTACTTGTGAGATGCCCAACATTATTGCTTGCAACTGAACTCCAATCTTCAAGAACAGTGTGTGCTCTTAACCAATGAGCCATTTCTCCTGCCTCTTATGTGTTGTTTTAAATGCTGGTCATTACTCATTCAACTGAATCAATGGCCATTGAAGGAGAGCCCCACACAGCAGGAGGCTTCCTCCCAGACCCCAGATGAGGCACAAACCACACCCAAACACCTGTTTTCACAGAGCTCCTTTATTAAGCAGGGAAGAAAAGTTAAAGTGCTGCTTTCTGACTCAAGCAGAAAAACAGCAGCAAATGGCCTTGCAGGTATACTTTTGAGATGAGGAGAAGGGGAGGTCTGTGTTAGAATGGGCTAGGATGCAGTGGTAAGGGAGACAGGGGACAAAGAAGGGGAAGGGGACAAGGGAAAGGGGAAGAAGTGTTTGCCCTGGAGGGACAGAGGACTGCCTCTCAATAGAAAGGAGACTGCTGAGGCCCATAGGAAAATGGTGGTTTATAAAAGAAAAGGGGGAAACCCTGTGTTAGGATGAGGTATTTAATTTTAATTGGCCATGTTAATTAGGTGAGCCAAGGGGGGCTTCTGATTGCTGGGCCTTGGCAGTCAGCCTCAGGTGGAGGAGGTGACCAAATAAATAGACCTTGGTGTCTAGCTTTAGAAATGTAATCTAATGGTTTTTAGCAAGGCAGAGGGAATGGGGGATGATGGGGGAAGTCCTTCTGTGTATATGTTTGTCTGATTGGTATAAATAAAGCACTGTTGGCCAATAGGGAAGCAAGATGGGTGGGACTAGGAGTTGAGGAGGATTCTGGGAAATGTAGTCAAGAGAAGGGGTCGCTGTGTGATCCTGGGGAAGAGGGGATGCATCAGGATGCTGTCCTCGGAAAGATAAGTCCTCATAGAAATATATATTAGTAGTTATGGGTTAATACTTAATACAGAACTAACCAAAGAGAAGCCCTGGACATTGGCCAACAGCATTGTAACTGTGTTATTTGGGGTTGACACGGTGCTGGGACCAGGCTGGTAGGAAGAATGCTCGTTACAGGGGGAGAAGGGTAAACCTGCCAGAGCCACATGCTGGAGTGGGCTAATGTCCCTTCACTCACTAGGAGTACTTAGTACTATTACTTAGTGTTATTTAAAAATATTATTTCTGGGCATGGTAGCCCATGCCTGTAATCCAGCAGTTGAGGAGGTTTGAGTGAGTAGGTTCATGACTTCAAGGCCAGGTATATAGTGAGACGCTGTCACACACAAACACAAAGTATGTATGAAATTATCAAAGAATCAAAAAACCCTATTTTTAAGAAAGAAAAAGTACTGTTGCCATTGACAGCTTGGCATACCCTATCTGTGTGTGTTTTCAAAACTTGCCTGTCTACATATAAAGAAAGGAACACAGCACATGAAGATTGTCCATTGTCAGAACTTTTGGCAAATACAGCTGCCGCTACTCAGTGTGGAGACAAACTGGAACATCTGTTTAGCAGATACATGGCACATTTGCTGACCTCATCACCTGATGGCCCATTAAGACTCTGTACCTGTTGTACAGACTGAGATGGGAGTGTGACTGACCAGTTTGTTTTCTTCAGTAATTAGTATAGAAGCCAGATCCTCACCAATATTAGGCAAGCACTGTACCACTGACCCACAAACTCCAACTCACAGGCCAACATGCAACCTGCAAAGCTTTCCCTCATGGCTAGAGCCCAAATAACTACTGAAGCAAGATAGCACCACATGCCAATTCTGAGGCTGACAAGATGGTCAACCTCCGCTCGTTTCTACATCCATCCTGAGAAAAACTGGCGTGTCAGGAGCGCGGGTGGGACTTGGCATCTGTACCCTCCTACATTCCACACTGAGAACTCCTGAACATTCATTGTAGGTTCTGGTAGACCTTTGCCTTCAGGCATGCAGTTAGTCAGCTCCCATCCTGAGGAATCTCAGTTCCCCCTTCCCAGGTCCTTGCTGCTCTCTTGGTCATTAGTCAGTGCCAATATAAGAAGCTCATAATAATTTCAAACCTAGGTCTGCTCACACCTGTGGCCCCAACGTGGAAGCAAGAGAATCAGGAAGTCAAGGTGATTCCCACACACAAAGATGTGGAATATTATCTTGTAAAGTGGAAAGGATGGCCAGAGTCTACAAAATACTTGGGAACCCTTGAGGAACTGTTGCAGCAGTTCTCCAATGACAAGAGTACTTATCTCAGGGAAATAAACGCAAGGCAATCACTCTAAAAAACAGTAGCAAAACCTTGCCACCAGCTGTCTCCAAGTACATTGTAAAGAAAGCCAAGCAAAGAATAGCTCTGCAGAGATGACAAGATTACCTCAACAGAAGAAAGAAACACAAACGGATGATATTTGTTGAAAATATGGTTGACTTGGAGGGTCCCCCTTGCAGCGCCCGCGCCACAAGCAACTCCAAGGTATCAGGAAAAGAAAGACCAGATGTCCAGCTGTTTGTACTAAGAAAATGCATGTGCTGCCTTTATTGCCAGGAGAATGTGTGTGTGTGTGTGTGTGTGTGTGTGTGTGTGTGTGTGTGTGTGTGTGTGTGTGTGTGTGTGTGTGTGTGTCTTCATTGCAAGAGGTCTCTCTCTTGTAGGAGGGAGGAGCTTTATATACAGGCTTACAGCACATTGGAAAAACCCCAGGTAGAAGACAGCGTGTTTTCCTCCTGCTGAATGTTGATGTCAGAGGGTCAAGGCCAGGGCAGGAAGCCAGGACTAGAAAACAGGACGGACTTGTACTCTGTGGGGGCTGGGGCCCAACATCTCCCCCCTTCTTTATATATAAATTAACACCTATCTCAGGTGACTAGGGCGTTAATGCCAATCTTAGTATCAATAACCAACCCTGTATAAATGTAAAACACATTTACAAACAATATTTGGGGATGTGGGTGTCGTTCTTTCCAAATTACTTCCTGCTGTTAAGGGGCGCTGAAATACCATGGGGATCATGACAAAAACAAAAAACAGAAACCCGTCCTTATATTTAAATTTAGAAGTCAAAGCATTTTCAAAATATATAAGTTGGATTAAATTTAGCAGCATTAATAATCAAATGTCTTTTAGCAGTTATTGTTCCTTTCTTAGCAATTAAACAATTTAAAGACAACACAACTGTACAAAGTATCGAGACTCTCTGTGTATTTTTCATTTCATAAACTTTTATTTTTTCCTTTTCTTTTACTTAATACCAGTACCTCGTTTACTAACTGTTACCAATTTTCAATTCACCCACTTTTAATCCATCCTCCAACTGAGGATGATTTCTCAAGTTCCCCTTTCTTTTCCGACCTTGGTGTCAGGAGAAAGCCTGGAGATTAATTCAATACACCTTCTCCTTAGAAGGTGATCTCTCAAGCAAAAGCCTGGAGATTTGATCATTCAATTTTACTGTTAGAAGTTGAGGTACCTGTTTTTAATTCTTTTCTTTCTCAAGTCTCTCCTCTCCCGAGTCTTCTTTCTGGCCAATCTTTCCCAGTCTTTCCAAGTCTCTCTGGATCTCGGTGGGACCTCCAATTGTGGCGCCCAAGTGTAATGGTTAGAACTCTGGACTCTGAATCCAGCAATCTGAGTTCAAATCTCGGTGGAACCTCCAATTGCAGCGTGCATGCCACAAGCAACTCCAAGGTATCAGGAAAAGAAAGATCAGATGTCCAGCTGTTTTTACTAAGAAAATGCACGTGCTGCCTTTATTGCCAGGAGAATGTGTGTATGTGTGTCTTCATTGCAAGTGCTAAGAGGTCTCTCTCTTGTAGTAGTGAGGAGCTTTATATACAGGTTTACAGCACAGTGGAAAAACCCCAGGTGGAAGACAGCGTGTTTTCCTCCTGCTGAATGTTGATGTCAGAGGGCCAATGCCAGGGCAGGAAGCCAGGACTAGAAAATGGGATGGACTTGTACCCTGTGGGGTCTGGGGCCCAACACCGCCTTTAGACTTCTACTACATTAATGAGTGCAGGCCAGCTCCAGGAATCACCTTAAACAATGAAGCTTTGGATGTTTGTGTACAGTCTGCTTCTTTAAAAAAGTGTTGTCCTATTGGACCTGGAGTTGTTTTGGCTTATAATAAGAACCAACAAACTAAAGTCAAACCTGGCACTCCCATCTACGAATGCAACTCAAGGTGCCAATGTGGACCTGATTATCCCAATAGGATTGTACAAAAAGGTACACAGGATTCCCTGTGCATCTTTAGAACTAGCAATGGTTGTGGCTAGGGTGTAAAAACCCTTGTGAAGATTAAAAGAATGAGTTTTGTCATGGAATATGTTGGAGAGGTAATCACAAGTGAAGAAGCTGAAAGGCATGGACACTTATATGACAACCGAGGAATCACATCTGTTTTTGATCTGGACTATGAATCTGATGAATTCACAGTGGATGTCACTTGATATGGAAATGTGTCTCACTTTGTGAATCATAGTTGTTACCCAAATCTTCAGGTCTTTAATGTTTTCATCAATACCCTTGATTCTCGGCTTCCCACAGAACCATAAAAGCTAGAGAAGAGCTGACTTTTGATTAACAAATGAATGGTTCTGGAGAATTACCTTCAGATTCTATTCTACAGCCCTGCCCCCAAAAGGATCAGAACTGATTGCAAATGTGGGGCTGAGACTTGTCGAGGTTACCTCAACTGAAACTTCAGGAAATAGAGCGCATAATTGTGTTTTGTTTTGTTCTAACAACTTAAAAAGTATTTGGGATGCCTTTCTATCATCAAGATTACATGTATATGTTAATATACAACTTGTGTCTCAAGATATTGCAAAGGACATTACTGCTGCTTCTGAAGAGGACTGCAGGGCCACATAAATAGAATGCATTTGGTGGTGACATACTGAATATGGAAACTGAATTCTTTACAAATCACTATATGCTTAGTTAAGAAATATGAATAGACAAGTGTCCACTTTAGTGTTTGAAACGCAATGAGGCAATCATTGTTAATATAAAACCTTTTACCATAACAGATAATTCTGTTTAGGTAAATGTACAGATTTTATATTTTTACTCTATTGTTCCTGCTTAATATTTACTAATCTTGTGTTTGAGACAAATAAGCAGCACTGAAGTTTTTTTTTACTATATTTTCTACTTTTACATTAAAACTGGTATCTTAATGATTTATTTCAGGTATAAAAGTAAATATGGATCCCGGCGTACCTTCCAATGACTTGGGAAGGCCGCAGAGCTTCTCATCCCAGCAAGAGCCAAACACGCCAGATCCCAGGTCTTCTCTTCCAACAAGGAGACCAGGGGACCAGCTGGTCCCGCAGGACCAGGTAAAACAGGCCCTGCATCCAGGCCTGCATTCCAGTGCCTGGGGATTGCCTGGGAACTGCACAGAGCTTCCAATCCCGGCGGGAGCCAAGCACCCCAGATTCCAAGTCTTCTCTTCCACCAACGAGATCAGGAAACCAGCAGATCCAGGTAAAAAAGGCCCCACATCCCCATGTGCCTTCCAGTGACTGGGGACGGCCACAGAGCTTCCCATCACAGTAGGAACAACAGAAAAACAAATATGACACCACCAGATTTTATAGACTCCACACCAGGAAGACTCCAACATTCCAATGCAAATGAAGCAGAAGAGAATGACCTTAAAAACACCTTCATGAAAATGATAGAGGGCCTAAAAGAGGATATAGGAAAATCCCTCAAAGAAATGGAACATCCACATAAAAAAGAATATACCTTCTTCTCACCACCACATGGAACCTTCTCAAAAATCAACCACATACTTGGCAACATATCAAACCTCAACAGCTACAAAAAATTGGAATAACTCCATGCATCATATCAGACCACCATGCGTTAAAATTAGAATTCGACAAGCCAAATTGCAGAAACCCTACAAAGTCACAGAAATTGAATAATGCACAACTGCACCATTCCTGAGTCAAAGAAGAAATAAAAAAAGAAATTAAAGACTTCCTAGAAGTCAATGAGAATGAAGACACAACATACCCAAACCTATGGGACACTTTGAAAGCAGTGCTACGGGGGAAGTTCACAGCACTAAGTGCCCACATGAAGAAACTGGAGAATAATTATACTAGATAATTAATAACACAGCTGAAAGCTCTAGAACACAAAGAAGCAAACTCCCCCAGGAGGAGCAGACGCCAGGAAATAATAAAATTGAGGGCTGAAATCAATAAAGTAGAATCTAGGAAAACAATACAAAGAATCAATGCAACCAAGTTTTGGTTCGTTGAGAAAATCAGTAGCCCTACTATATACGAGGATAAAAGGGCTGAGAAAGAAATCAGAGAAACATCACCCTTTACAATTGCCACAAACAACATTAAATACCGTGGGGTAACACTAGCCAAACAAGTGAAAGACCTGTATCGCAAGAACTTTGAATGTTTAAAGAAAGAAATTAAAGAAGCCCTCAGAAAATGGAGAGATCTCCCATGCTCTTGGATAGGTAGGATCAATGTAGTAAAAATGGCAATCCTGCCAAAAGCAATCTACAGATTCAATGCAATCCCCATTAAAATCCCAACACAATTCTTCACAGACCTTGAAAGAACAATCATCAATTTTGTATGGAAAAACAAAAGACAGCCGGACAGTGGTGGCATACACCTTTAATCCCAGCACTCGGGAGGCAGAAGCAGGTGGATCTCTGTGAATTCGAGGCCGGACTAGACCGACAGCCTCCAAAACAATACAGAGAAACCCTGTCTCGTAAAAATAAAAAAAAAAACAAAAGACCCAGGATAGCCAAAACAACCCTGTTCAACAAGGCAACGTCTGGAGGCACCACCATCCCTGACCTCAAGCACCCCAGACTCCAGATCTTCTCTCCCACCAACGAGACCAGGAAACGAGAGGAGGCTGGGAGTCCAGGGAAACAGCTGTTCCGGATCAGGTACAACAGGACCCAGCATAGGGTCCAGGGGACCAGGTAGGAGGCTAAGCGCCCCAGATTCCTGTTCTTCTTCTCCACCCACGGAACCAGCATTTGGAAAAGGAATAGAAGAACCACCAGATTATTGGACTTGCTAGCACCCACCAAAAGGGAACTCTGGTCCCCAGACCAGTAAGGGGCTCTTTCTGCACCCACTAGAAGAAGAGATGGGAAAGAGACAATACAAAAACACAGTCAGCAACAGAAAAACAAATATGACCCCGCCAGATTCTAGAGACTCCACACCAGCAAGACCCCAACATTCCAATGCGAACGAAGCAGAAGAGAACGACCTTAAAAGCACTTTCATGAAAATGATAGAGGCCCTAAAAGAGGATATAGGAAAATCCCTCAAAGAAATGGAAGAAAAAACAAACCAAAAAATGCAAGAAATGGAAGAAAAAACAAACCAAAAAAGGCAGGAAATGGAAGAAGAAATGAAGCAAAAAATGCAAGAAATAGAAGAAAAAACAAAGCAAAAAATGCAAGAATTGGAAGAAAAATCAAAGCAAAAAATGCAAAAAATGGAAGAAGAAACAAACCAAAAAAGGCAGGAAATGGAAGAAGAAACAACGCACAAAATGCGAGAAATGGAACAAAAAGCAAACCAAAAAATGCAAGAAATGGAAGAAAGAACAAACCAAAAAATTCATAAAAGGCAACAAACGGACGAAAAGATAAACAGAAAATTGCAAGAAGCAATGCAAACACTGCAAGGGTTGAAAACTGAAATAGAGACATTAAAAAAACACAATCTGAAGAAAGGCAGAAAATAGAAAAGCTGGACAAACAGTCAGGCACTACCAATACAAGCATTACCAACAGAATAGAAGAGATGGAAGAGAGAATCTCAAGTGTTGAAGATACACTAGGAGAAATGGATTTATCAACCAAAGAAAACCTTAAATCCAACAAATCCTTAACACAAAACATCCAGGAAATATGGGACACCATGAAAAGACCAAACCTAAGAATAATAGGTATAGAAGAAGGAGAAGAAATCCACCTCAAAGGGGCAGAAGGCATATTCAACAAAATCATAGAAGAAAACTCTCCCAACCTTAAGAAAGACATGCCAATGAAGGTACAAGAAGCCTACAGAAAACCAAATAGAGTGGACCACAAAAAAAATCCCCTGGCCACATAATAATCAAGACCCCAAACATACAGAATAAAGAAAGAATATTAAGAGCAGCAACGGAAAAAGGTCAAGTAACATATAAAGGCAGACCTATCAGAATTACACCTGATTTCTCCCTGGAAACTCTGAAAGCCAGAAGGTCCTGGATAGATATTCTACCTACACTAAGAGACCATGGATGCCAGCCCAGACTTCTATACCCGGCAAAGCTGTCAATCACTATAGACGGAGAAAACAAGACATGACAAAACTAGATTCAAGCAATATGTGTCCACTAACCCAGCCCTACAGAAAATTTTGGAAGGAAAACTCCAACCCAAGGAAGCTAACTACAACCAGAAAAACATAAGCATTAGAGAATCCCTCTCTACCAACAGCCAAAAGAACAAAGGGGTGAAATTCCACACATAATTCCACCAACAACAACCATTGCAAATCGAAGAAGGATGAGCAATCAATGGTCATTAATATCCCTCAATATTAATGGCCTTAACTCACCCATAAAAAGACACAGGCTAGCAGAATGGATTCGAAGACAGAACCCTTCCTTCTGCTGCATACAAGAAACACACCTCACCCTCAAAGACAGACATTACCTGAGAGTTAAAGGTTGGGAAAAAATTTTTCAATCAAATGGACCCAAGAAACAAGCAGGGGTAGCAATCCTAATATCTAACAAACTAGACTTTAAAATAAAATCAATCAAAAGAGATGAAGGAGGTCATTACATACTCATCACAGGTGAAACCCACCAAGATGAAGTGTCTATCCTGAACATCTATGCCCCAAATACAAAGCCATCCACATTCGTTAAAGAAACATTATTAGAACTTAAATCTCATCCAAAGCCCCACACAGCTATAGTGGGAGATTTCAACACACCACTCTCACCACTAGACAGGAATACCAGACAGAAACTCAACAAAGAAGCAAAGGGTCTAATAGATGTAATGACCCAACTGGGATTATCAGATATCTATAGAACATTTCATCCACATAAAAAAGAATATACCTTCTTCTCACCACCACATGGAACCTTCTCAAAAATCAACCACATACTTGGCAACATATCAAGCCTCAGCAGCTACAAAAAAATTGGAATAACTCCATGCATCTTATCAGACCACCATGCTTTAAAATTAGAATTCAACAACAACTCAAATTGCAGAAAACCTACAAACTCATGGAAATTGAATAATGCTCAACGGCACCATCCCTGGGTCAAAGAGGAAATAAAAAAAGAAATTAAAGACTTCCTCGAATTCAATGAGAATGAAGACACAACGTACCCAAACCTATGGGACACTTTGAAAGCAGTGCTACGGGGGAAGTTCATAGCACTAAGTGCTCACATGAAGAAACAGGAGAACAGTTATACCAGAGAATTAATATCACAGCTGAAAGCTCTAAAACACAAAGAAGCAAACTCCCCCAGGAGGAGTAGACGCCAGGAAATAATCAAATTAAGGGCTGAAATCAATAAAGTAGGAACCAGGAAAACAATACAAAGAATCAATGCAACGAAGAGTTGGTTCTTTGAGAAAATCAACAAGATAGACAAACCTTTGTCCAAACTTACCAAACAGCAGAGAGTGAACATGCAAATTAACAAAATCAGAAATGAAAAGGGGGACATAACAACAGACTCTGAGGAAATCCAGAGAATCATTAGGTCATACTTTGAAAACCTGTACTCCACAAAATTTGAAAATTTAAAGGAAATGGATAACTTCCTGGACAGCTATCATTTGCCAAACCTAAATCAAGAACAGATAAGCAATTTAAATAGAACTATAACCCCTATGGAAATAGAAGCTGTCATCAAAAGTCTCCCAACCAAAAAAAGTCCAGGTCCAGATGGCCTCAGCGCAGAATCCTACCAGAAATTCAAAGAACAGCTTATACCAATTCTTCTCAAAGTATTCCACACAATAGAAGCAGAAGGGTCTTTGCCAAACTCTTTCTATGAGGCTTCAATAACCTTGATCCCCAAGCCACACAAAGATACAACTAAGAAAGAGAACTTCAGACCAATATCCCTCATGAACATTGATGCAAAAATACTCAATAAAATACTGGCAAATCGGATCTAAGAGAGCAACAAAACAATCATTCACAACGATCAAGTAGGTTTCATCCCAGGGATGCAGGGATGGTTCAACATACGAAAATCCATCAACGTAATCCACCATATAAACAAGCTGAAAAACAAAAATCACATGATCATCTCACTAGATGCTGAAAAAGCCTTTGACAAAATCCAACACCCCTTCATGATAAAGGTCTTGGAGAGATCTGGGATAACAGGGACATACTTAAACATAATAAAAGCTATATACAGTAAACCAACATCCAACATCAAAATAAATGGACAGAAACTCAACGCAATTCCTCTAAAATCAGGAACAATAAAAGGCTGTCGACACTCTCCATACCTTTTCAACATGGTACTTGAAGTTCTAGCTATTGCCATACGACAACAAAGGGGGATCAAGGGGATACAAATTGGGAAGGAAGAGGTCAAACTTTCACTGTTTGCAGACGATATGATTGTTTACATCAATGACCCAAAGAACTCTACCTGGGAACTCTTACAGCTGATTAACACCTTCAGCAAAGTGGCAGGCTACAAGATCAACTCAAGAAAATCAGTAGCCCTACTATATACATATGAAAAAAGGGCTGAAAGAGAAATCAGAGAAACATCACCCTTTACAATTGCCACAAACAACATAAAATACCTCGGGGTAACGCTAACCAAACAAGTGAAAGGCCTGTATCGTAAGAACTTTGAATCTTTAAAGAAAGAAATTAAAGAAGCCCTCAGAAAATGGAAAGATCTCCCATGCTCTTGGATAGGTAGGATCAATGTAGTAAAAATGGCAATCCTGCCAAAAGCAATCTACAGATTCAATGCAATCCCCATTAAAATCCCAGCACAATTCTTCACCGACCTTGAAAGAACAATAATCAATTTTGTATGGAAAAACAAAAGACCCAGGATAGCCAAAACAACCCTGTTCAACAAGGCAACGTCCAGAGGCATCACCATCCCTGACCTCAAGCTCTATTACAGAGCTATAGTCCTGAAAACAGCTTGGTATTGGCACAAAAATAGACAGGTAGACCAATGGGATCGAATTGAAAACCCGGGTATTAACCCACACACGTACGAACATCTGATCTTTGACAAAGAAGCTAAAAATATACAATGGAATAAAGAAAGCATCTTCAACAAATGGTGCTGGCATAATTGGAGACTGGCATGAAGAAGAATGCGGATCGATCCATGATTATCGCCATGCACAAAACTTAAGTCCAAATGGATCAAAGACCTCAACATAAATCCAGCCACACTGAACCTCTTAGAAGAGAAAGTGGGTGGTACCCTTGAACGAATTGGTACAGGAGATAGCTTCCTGAACATAACACCAGTAGCACAGACAGTGAGATCAACAATTAATAAATGGGGCATCCTGAAACTGAGAAGCTTCTGTAAGGCAAAGGACACAGTCAGCAAGACAAAAAGGCAGCCCACAGAATGGGAAAAAATATTCACTAATCCCACATCTGACAGAGGGTTGATCTCCAAAATTTACAAAGAACTCAAGAAGCAAGTCTCCAAAACACCAAAGGACCCTATTAAAAAGTGGGCTGCAGAACTAAATAGAGAATTTTCAATAGAGGAGTCTAAAATGGCTGAGAGGCACTTGAGAAAGTGCTCAACATCCTTAGCCATCCGGGAAATGCAAATCAAAACAACTCTGAGATACGATCTCACTCCTGTCAGAATGGCTAAAATCAAAAACACCAACGATAATTTATGCTGGAGAGGATGTGGTGAAAGGGGGACACTCCTCCATTGCTGGTGGGAGTGCCAACTTGTACAGCCACTTTGGAAATCAGTATGGAGATTCCTCAGAAAAATGGGAATAAACCTACCACAAGGACCAGCAACTCCACTGTTAGGCATATATCCAAAAGATGCCCATTCATACAACAAGGATGTCTGTTCCACTATGTTCATAGTAGCATTATTTGTAATAGCCAGAACTTGGAAGCAACCTAGATGTCCCTCAACTGAAAAGTGGATAGAGAAAATGTGGTACATTTACACGATGGAGTACTATTCAGTAGAAAAAACAATGGAATCCTGAAATTTGCAGGCAAATGGATGGCACTAGAAGAAACCATCCTGAGCGAGGTAACCCAGTCACAAAAAGAGAAACATGGCATGTACTCTCTCATATATGGATTTTAGACATAGATCTGGGGAGTGCCAGCCTACAATCCCATGGCCAGAGAGTCTGGGAAATAGGACCTTCATTCAGTGGCTGATGGAAGAAAAGGCAGACTCCCACAGCTAAGCACTGAGCTGAACTCAAGAAAGCCAGTAACAGGGAGGGAGGACTGATGACCAAAGGAAGGGATTAAGACTGGGCTGGTTTATCCCCCAGAAACAGCTGACCTGACAAAGGTTAACTCTTGAACCCCATACTGATGCCTGGGAATCCAGCATGGGACTGATCAAGACCCCCTGAATCTGGGTGTCAGTGAGGAGGCCTAGGTAATCTATTGAGCCTTGGGTAGTAGATTAGTATTTATCCTGGGTATACAAATGGACTTTGGACTCCCATCCAACAATGAGAGATGCACTCTCACCCTGAACTCTTGGGGGAGGGTCTAGGCCCTGTCCTGGATGAAATGACAGACTATGGCCACCCCCATGGAGGGCCTCACCCTCCCTGGGGAAATGAGGGGATATTGGGGGGTTGGTGGGAGGGCACGGGTGGAGGGGAGGGAAACAGAGAGGGACCTGGAATTGACGTGTGAAGCAACCTTGTTTCTAATCTAAATTTAAACTTAAAAATAAAAAATATCTAAAAAAAGTAAATGTGAAAGGTTCTTTCAGCTTGACCTCATTTCGAAGCAATAGGTACCATTACAAAGACTGTATATCTGAACCTGAAGTTCTTAAAAGAGTTTTTAATCCTATTAAAGGAAAATCTCTCATCACTTTCTCTAGAAGTCCATAGTGAAAGGACATAAGAGTGTGAATAAGAGGACCGTTGGAGTGCCAGGCATGGCAAGTGAGTAAAAAAAGAGCCACACCATGAACGAGTAGCTCTCCTAAAAACAGAAAAACAAGACCCCTGGGGAGCACCTGACCATCATGTTACTATCACTGCCAGGCAGTTTTAACATTTCCTTTCCACTAAATTTAATTATTTTTGCATTTTCTGCATGCCCTTGAAAAGTAACCTATATTTGAATAGATTTCTTGTTTTATACTAAGGGACCAATTATGGCATAAAAGCCATGAATCATATTCTCCCCTTCAATGGATGCCCACGTGAGAAGAACAGAAATTCATACCCACGTCAGTTGCGTTTCCATGAGTGCTCTTCTGCCTAGGGCTGTCTTTGGAGACAACCTGTTTCTTCCACCCTCAGCAAGAACTTTCAGCACCCACCCCAGTGGTATTCCCTCTCCTCTCACTCCAGACACTCCTCATCACAGTCAAACAAATCTTCCTCTTTTGGCTGACGTGGTCTGGGTCACTTCAGTGTGGAAAGTCAGTCCCTCTGCAGGCTGAACACTACATACTGTGCCAGGGTGAGCAAGAGGCAAGAGGCGAAGAGAAACGTGACCTTGCAGCCCAAGAACACCACTCCATGAGAGGGAAGGCTGTCGAACAGCGAGATGTTGACCAGTTCCCAGGTGCTGTTGGCTATTTCCTCCACAGGGGCCCTTGGGGCCAGCAGCTTAGAGAGGAGGCTGCTAAACCTGCTCACTGTGGTGGCCACTGGCTCTGGACTGGGGCCTGGCCTGGATGTGGTGAAGTTCAGCTCCTCAGGGTCCACACACAAGCCGTCAGAGGAGCGCTCAAAGACCACCCGGCTGAGGTCCAGACCGGCCACGGAACCTGGGGAGGCACAGGCCACATCAGCCACACGCCCAGAGCCCTCCATCCAATCGCGCAGCCACTCCAGATGGCAGTCACAGTGCCAAGGGTTGCGGAAGAGGTAGAGGCGGCCCAGGAAGAAGCCGGGCTGAAAAGCGGCCCAAGAGAGCATGGTGAGACGGTTGCCATTGAGATGCAGGGCCAGGAGGCCCGAGAGGTTCTGGAAGGCGCCTTCCTCCACAAAAGTGATGCTGTTGCGGTCCAGGTAAAGCAGCTCGAGCTCTTCCAGGTCGGAGAACCAGGCACGCAGCACGTGGCCCAGCTCGTTGCCACCCAGATTGAGCGTGCGCAGGCGGCGCAGGCCCCGGAAGGCAGCTGCAGGCAGCGCGGCCAGCAGGTTGTCATTGAGCAGCAGATGCTCTAGGGCGCCGCAGTCGCCAAAGGCCCCGGCATGCACTGCGCGCACGCGGTTGGCCTGCAGGCTGAGCGAGCGCAGGCGCCGCAGGCCCCGCAACGAGCTGGAGGCCACGGCCTCGATGCGGCTGCGCTCCAAGTGTGCGTGCGTCAGGTTAGCCAGGCCGCGCAGCGCCGCGGGCACGCGGCGGAACAGATTGTCGAAGGCCGTGAGCTCGCGCAGGGCCGGCAGCTCGGCCAGGAGCCGCTCGGGCACGCTGAAGAGGCGGCAGGCCGCCAGGTCCAGGCGGCGCAGACGCCCGAGCGCCGCGAAGGTTCGCGCGTGCAGATAGCGCAGCTCGCCGTTGTGCGCCAGGCGCAGCTCGGCCAGGCGCGGCAGACCCTTGAAGGCGCCGGGCGTGATGAAGGACAGGTTGTTGTGGCGCAGCGACAGCCGGCGCAGTGACGGCAGCGTGCCGAAGGCCCGCTCGCCCAGGATGCGCAGGCCGTTGCGGTCCAGGTCGATGGAGGCCGCCTCGCACGGAAACTCGGTGGGCACCCGCAGGAGGCCCGCACGGTCGCAATGCACCGAGCAGCCCCGCTCCACGCTGCTGCACGTGCAGGCCGCAGGGCAGGCCTGCAAACAGGCCTCGGTGGCCAGGGTGCAGGGCAGGCCAAAGACCACCGCTGGACGAGAGAGGGGCCAGAAGAAGAAAAGACAAAGAACAGTAGTCAGAGGTCACCCCCGTAGCAGGCTATGGATCCTCCACTGAGGACTGCGTCATCAGATGGCCTCTTCAGGCCACGCCCTAGTCCCTGCGTCCCACTTTTCTCTAAGTTTCCTTACCTGTAGCATCACGGTATGTTTTAGAATGTGACTAGAGGATTTGTTGCTTGTGTGGGTAGGGGAATCTCCGAGGGTGTCACTATACCCGACATTAAGGCCTGTGCTCCCCAGTGCCACACGGGCCCCTAACCATTTGAAGTGTGTCCAGCCCAAACTGAGTAATATAAGTATATAGAGGATGCCAAAAAAGTAGAATATTACATCAACAATTGTGTATGGGTTACATATTTAAATGGTATTTTTATATGGTATATCGGGTTAAATATTAATGTCAAATGTTTCTACCTTTTTAACGTGGCTACTTGGGAAATGTATTTACATATGGGGCTTCTGTTAAATTTCTATTGGTGTCATTGGCCCCTTTCACCATAAAAATTCAATTTTCGGAAAACCCCAGCGAGTCAATTAAGTCTTGTGAAAAAGGGGGCATGGGGAGGAGGATGGAAATGAAAGAAAAGCCTATTATCTTTCTTTTCTTTTTCTTTAACAGTCACTTAAAAGTAAAAAATTAAGGATAATCTCAGATCCCAATAATGGTGGAAATAAAAACTGAGACATACAGAATGAAGTCTCAGACAAGTTTCAATTGGAAGGAAAGGGGGACAGCATTTATTGTAGGAGATCCCAGTGCAGTGCAGACGTAGGAGAAAAACAAAACGCCTTTTACCGGGTGGTTTGAGCAGTCTGGGGTCTGGTGGTTTTTGTTAGTCACCAGGCTCAGTGGCTGGTGAGTCACCATGCAGGGTTTCTTGTTATCTTGTGATAAAGGACAAGCACATGCCATACATTGTCTATAAGGGAAAAGGGACTCTTGGTGGGTTATCAGGTTATGAATTAAGGGCATGAGAACCTTTTATTTTCTTGTCCCCATGAAGATTCCTAGTTCCCTATTTCCCCATCTTATTTTACTTTATCTTGTGCCTGTGTGTGGGTGTGTACATGCAGAGGTCAGTTTTCTGCTTTCTATCATGTGGGTTACAGGGATCAAACTCAGGTCATCCAGCTTGGTGGCATGTGCTCTAACCTGCTGAACCATATCACCAGCACTATATGAACTCAATTATTTCAAGGACGGCATATTAAATCCACTATCAGTGACCTCCTCCATCTCAGAAGAATTGATTACGAACACTATGCAGTTAAGTTCCACTCACCAGCCCGTACTCACTAGAAACCTTTTTGCATCATACTGGGAAAGAAAAATGCTTATTAATTTTGTTCTGAAAATTCAAGTGGGTGATCAACTAAAGTCATCAAAACCTGCCCCCTCCCAATGTGGTTGCTACTGACAACAAACAGGGTATCATGGTCTTCTTCCTTGTGCAAGGCTGTGGTCCCAATCCTAGTCTGGGGACCAATAGAAAAGGCAGTATGAAGACTGAGGATGTAGCTCAGTTGGTAGACTGCATGGCTAGCACACACAAGCCCTGGGTTCGGTCCACAGCACTGCATAAACTGGGTATATGATACATGCCTGTAATCCCAGCACTCAGGAGGTGAGGGCAGGAGGATCTCAAGTTCTAGGTCATCATCAGCTACATAGTAAGTTCAAGACCGACCAGGGGTAAATAAGACCCTGTAGAAAAGAAAATAGGAGGAGAAAGACAGCACTGACAGATGGACCATTTGGTTTTCCAATCAGGTGATGTCAGGCAGGGTTCCATTTCACAGTTTATACAAGGAAAATGAGTGTCCAAGAGTAAATGTGCCCAATTTCTAGCTAACACCCTCCCATCATGTACACAGAACCTTGTCTCTAAGCCCCTATGGGAACCTGAAGGCATAGACAACACAGGAGTGTGTTCAAGATGCTTCTTGTTGCCTCTGTAGGCTTCCTCAGCTTCCAGCAGTTCATCTGTTGTAAACACCCATAGTTTTTCAGCTGCCCTGAAGGCCCTTTCAGACTTGTCTTTGAGTATTCAATTGAAAACCTGCTACTTTGATATTCTGCTGTTGAAGAAGCTTGATAGAGCTTTCCCTTCTCCCCAAAAAAACCTGCTAAATAGACATCAAGCTACCAGCAAGATTGGCTGTGAATACGATCTCTGTTGATTGATATACCCTGCAGGAGAGACAGGGCCAAAAGCCTTAACTGCTGTCCTCCACAGAACAGAGGAGTGACCTGTTCTCATCAACCCTTCCAACTAGGTCAAGTTGCAGTATTTCCTTACCAACAGCCCTTCATTCTACTCTCTTCTTTCTAATTAAGAAAAGTACACTCTCAATCCTGTGACTCATGTTTCTCCCACTGAACAGCCAGCATTGTTCCAAGCACACACTATGGCTCAATAAATATTTGTAGAAGTAAATGGAATTGACGCCTTCCTTTATGAACTTCTTGCCAAAGAATGCCTTGTTTTAAGAACTCTTTGTAGACAACCCACAGGATTATAAAAGGGTGGCTTACAACTACCTGTAACTCCAGCTATAGAGAATCACATTATTAACTATACTTTATAATATAATATAGATCATCACAACTGATATATAATTGTCACAAGTGATGCAAGAGATCAAAACGGTGGTTGCTAATGTTTTTAAATGCTTTCAAGCGATCAAGAGATATGGAATGAAGCTTTCCATTGTATTTTGCTCTTTTTTTGAGTTTGGTTGACTGGTTGGGGTTTTTTTGTTTGGTTGGTTGTTTTGGGGGGGGTTGTTTGTTTTGGTTTTTCAAGACAGGGTTTGTCTGTTTAACAGCTCTGGCTGTCCTGGAACTTGCTTTGTAGACCAGGCTGGCCTTGAACTCAGAGATCCGCCTGCCTCTGCGTCCTGAGTGCTGGGATTAAAAACATTCGCCATCATGCCTAGTTGTTGTATATTCTATTTTATGATTAAATTTTGAGCCATGGCCCAGCGGTGATGGGGTTCACCTTTAATCCCTGCACTCGAGAGGCAGAGGCAGAGAGGCCAGCCTGGCCTACAGAGTTCCAGGACAGCCAAGGCTACTCAGAGAAACCCTGTCTCAAAACACCAAGGGAAAAAAGAGGGGGGGAGGAGGTAGAGCACCGGGAGTCTGTCAGGGGGATCTCTCATCTCAGGACTCTCGGTCTTTCCTCACTTCTGATGGCCGTGAGGCAAGCTGCTGTGCTCCACCAAACCCATTCAACATGCCGTACTGCTTCACCACAGGCCCAGAAACATCAAAGTTTCATCAACTGAAAACATCGTGCCTGTGAGCGCAGTGCCCCAAGGGGACAAAGGGACATCTAGTGCTGCAGTTACAGGCAGTTTGTGAGCCACCTGATGTGGATTCTGGAAACCAAACATGGGCCCTCTGGAAAAGCAGTACTTGCTTTTAACCACTGAGGTGGGCATTTTTACCATGATGAAAAAAACACCATGTGGATGTATAAGCTATATCAACACATAGATTGTAGTTTATCTTAAATTTCTACCATGAGAAGCCGGGCGTTGGTGGCGCACGCCTTCAATCCCAGCACTCGGGAGGCAGAGGCAGGCGGATCTCTGTGAGTTCGAGACCAGCCTGGACTACCAAGTGAGTTCCAGGACAGCCTCCAAAGCCACAGAGGAACCCTGTCTCGGAAAAAAAAATTTCTACCATAAGAGATTTATTTTTGGTCTTTGAAACTTTGATAACCATTAGAAACAGTAAGTAATTTACTGGATTAGTAAGCAGAATTTAAGTTGAATCAAGTCAGTTCTCAAAACAGACAAAACTCCAGTATTAGCTTAGCATGCATGAAGACTAGGTAGCTTAGTAAGCCAGAAAAGCAGGACACCAAAAAACTATTTAAAATAGTATAATAATAATAATAATAATAAATATTGTGGTGAGTTCTGCTTGCAATCCTAGCATATCTTCCATCAAATGAATATTTCTGCTGAGAGCAGCAGTATGCCCATAAGTAATGCTACAGGGAGACTGCAAAGAAAGGTCTGTGTGGGCTTCACATAGGAATTACATGAGCGCTTTTAGTACTCACAAACCCAAGCTAATAGCATCAAGACCTTTAGGGGCGGGACCAGGCACTGGGATTTGTAAAGCTCCAAGGGGCTGATTCCAATATGCATTCGAAGTCAGAAACCAAGGACCTAAGCAGACCTACTTTATAAAAGTGGGACTCATCTGTGGGGGGTGGGAGACATTGCAAGATATAACAGAGTGACTGCTGGGTGCCTAGAAGTTCCAAGAATAAGTATATAATGAAAGGAGTCATAAACAGGGGCCGTAACAAGCACTTGAACAGAAACATTCATAGCCCAATCTTCATACCACCCAAGAGATACAAACAACAAATACATCAACAGACTAATGGATGATGAACAAATGGGACATAGTCAAACAAGGAATATACTATGGGTGTGCATGATTGTTCATGGAGGACAGAGGTCAACATGAAGTGTCTTCCGCAGTCACCGCCATGTTAAGTCAGTTTCTTGCTGAACCTGGGGCCCTCCCATTTGGTTAGATGGCTGCTCGTCAGCAAACTCCAAAGAACCTCGTGTCTCTGCCTCCTCAGCACTGGGTTTACGGCTGTAATCTTGCAGCTCCTGCCTTTTATGTGGGTGCTAGGAATAGAACTCAGGGCCTCATGAATGTGTATCAAGCAGTCTGCAGACCTAGCCATCTCTTTAGCCCTCGTTTTTAGTGTCTGTATCTCTTTTGAAAGTCATGTTCCTTTTGCTTTCACTCACTATACCCATCTTTCCCTGTAAATTCTTTTAGCATATGTATAAGAAACCTTCTCTTGGTTATCCTAATAGATAAGCTGTCTCTGGGCCTGCTCTGAAGGTAAATGAAGCTAGATGAAAAGCTATAGGAAGGCAATGAAGAACGATGGAAATGGTAGATGTCTCTAAATATACAAAACCTCTCTTTTCTCACCTTCATTGCCTACCAAGTGATTATTTAAAACAAAAATAGCAATGTGTGATGCTACAACGATAAACGGCATACTTACTGAAATTATAAGTAAATATTTACTGTAGAAATTACTCACAGGAGACAAACAAGTAACCCAGATGAGCCGAGTAGTTTTCCACTGCCGAACTGGAAGCCGGAAAGCCGGAAAAGAGAATGAGACTTCCTGTGTCCTGTCTTTTATACCTTCCTTCGTAACGCCCCTAGCCATGCCCAAAAGTGGGCCTGGCTAGTGACGTAATTCACCGCCTACGTACGTATACGTCTTTACGTCCAGCCGTATACGTCTTTAGTCATGCCTAAAGTGGGTGTGGTTAGCGGTGCGGTAAACCGCCCTTTTATTACCTCATCTATAGGCACCTCTAGTAAGTCACATGGTTAATGGCGGAGCACTGTTTCCTCCTACAAATGTGTTACGGAATTTACAACATTTATGAGTGGAAAATATGACAAAGTAACATAACTTACTTTAATAAAGATCTTCCCCTCTGGCTGGACGGTGGTGGCGCACGCCTTTAATCCCAGCACTCAGGAGGGAGAGGCAGGCGGATCTCTGTGAGTTCGAGGCCAGGCTGGACCGACAGCCTCCAAAACAATACAGAGAAACCCTGACTCGTAAAACCAAAAAAAAAAAAAAAAAAAAAAAGATCTTTCCCTCTACATGGATCAATGTAAGACAGGTACAGTAGCCTTGATCTGGAGAGATCAGTTTAAGAGAGCTGCTTCTCAGACTTAACATTGAAAGCTGCCAAAACTTAAGAGTTAATCCAGTTGAGCTGGTCAGTCACCTAGCCAAGAGACCACCTCCCAAGAAGGCAGGCTCACCTTAAACCATACTCAAAAGATAGGAGCAACAGTTGCCCCTCTAATGAGACACTATACTTTTCCTTCTCAGCCCTCCCACCTTGTAAGGCCAGTGGCTTATAGGAATGTTAGTCTGTTTGCCTGTCTGAATTACTCAGAAAAGTGGAACTTTCCCTTTTCTTCTCTGTCCATGCTAAGCACACTCATTTGAGCTCATTTGCCTGCTTTGGTTTTTTTTTTTCCTCAAAATGTAATAAAATTGTCCTCAAGATTTCTTCAGTCTATTCTCAATTATTTTTTGAGACAGGAATCACTATGTAGCCCTAGCTGCCCTGGAACTCACGCTGTAGACCAGGCTGGCCTCGAATTCGTAGAGATCCACCTGCCTCTGCCTCCCGAGTGCTGGGATTAAAGGCGTGAACCACTATGCCTTGCCAAATTTTTTTATTAACAAAATTCAGACTAAGACCTCTGAAAGGGTGTCCATGCTCCCCAGTAACATTGAACAACTCAACCTAGACTTACTAGATTTGTGGTAACAAGATTAGTTCAAGGTAGACCAGGACAAATTGAACCTTCAAATTGTAATTCCCTGAAAATAAAAAGAATCTCAACTCCTACCTCACACATGAACAACGAGCAAAAACCATGAATATAGGAAATAGTTTAGGAACTTGTGGCAGTATATGTCATATGGGTAACATTAACATGTATAATGCCACTAAATTTGTATGGCTTTTTTTTCTCTCATAATAAAGTTTAAAACAGTGTTTCACTTGTCATCCAGGCTGGCCTTGAACTCACAATCCCCTTGCTTCAGCCTTCCAAGTACTGAAATTACAAGTGTATGCCATCAGACCTCGCTGTAATAATCAAGTTTAAGAAGTAATGCTCATAGATTCCGAGCATTACTTCACTGACTCTTACAGCCTTGCACTTCAGCACTATTCCCCTGGTGTCTAAAGACAGAGAAAGGAGGGTAGATAATGGCACTAATGTGTGTCTTTCCACTAAGCCGTGCTATCTGCCAGTCCACACACTTAATCTGAGCTCCTGGCGATATGAAAGAACCTCACGTTCTGACCTTTGAGGCACCTTCTGACACTCACTGTCCGGGCTTCTACAGCAGTTGTTAGCAAGCACTGTTTCTAAGAAAACATGACCCACTCCAAGTCCCATGGGTCCCCGCTGCCTCCTCCCAGGCACAGCTGTTTGCACCACTACACCTTGATGTAAGCACATCTAATTGGATCCATTCCTTCTCCATGAAAATGAAAGAAGCACTAGGCCACTGGCCAGCAAGCTCTCGTGAGTGCAAGCACTGGGGCTGGGGTTTATATGCAAGCCACATGGGATCTGGGTGTGCTGCTACAGGCCTCTAATCCCAGCACTTGGTGGGTGTAGGCAGGAGAAGCTGGAGTTCAAGGTCATCACTGGCTACATTACAAGTTTGAGGTCAGCTTGAGTTACATGATCTCCTGTCTCAATGAACAAAAAACCAAAATGAACAAAAAGCAGCATGAGACTCAAAGCTATGGAGACATAGAAGGGAAGTGTGAGGAAGCCAGTGGGCAGCCCCCCTACTCATAATGCCATAACAAAGTGTCCTAAACGGGGGGGGGAGCTCTCCAACATCTCTCTCAGAAGCACACCCATCCTGGGCCAAGCGTTGGTAGGAACACCTTTAACCCGAGCACTAGGGAGGCAGCAGGCAGATAGATCTCTGTGAGTTCCAGGCCAGTCAGGGATACATGGTGAGACCCTGTCTCTCCCCCCCAAATAAAAGCACTTTAAAGAGTTCCTCCTTCCCCTGGTGTTGGTGAGGCACGCCTTTAATCCCAGCACTCAGGAAGCAGTGGCAGCCTGGTCTACAGAGCAAGTTTCAGGACAGGCTCCAAAGCTACACAGAGAAAGCCTGTCTTGAAACCCCCCCCAAAAAATAAGTTCCTCCTTCATGACTTGTCACCTCCCAAAAGGCCCTGCCTCCCTCCTCATTCTAGCCCACTGGGAATTTGGTTTCCCTTGTGACTTAGGAATGCAACCCAGACTTTCAGTCCTCTTGTGTGCAGATAGCAATAGATCTGAGTCCCCACAAGGCCCTCTGCTAGAACTTTCTGTTCCCGTTTCAGAAATCAACTGAACCCATCTGCACGGATAAGTGGATTCTGCTCCTTACCACCAAATGGTCACTGATAACAGAAGACATTTGACAGCAGAGAAGATGGTGCCTCTAAAATACTCTTCCTGCATTCATCTAGAAGCCAGAAACTCTCCTTCCTAACTTTGTCTAGCAGTTAGGGCTCAGAGTAAGTGACCTAGATTTGTCAAGCAGACAGCCAAGCAGGATTTGGAAACAGAAGAAGGCTTCAGGCAGAAACTATCTTCTGGTAAGGATGGCAGGGGAGCTGCCTGGCTTTCAGATTTACACAGTGGTAAGGAAAAGGAAGGAAAAAAAGATGGTGGAATTTCTGGCACCCAGCACCTAACATGTTTCCCACGTTCAGGTAAAGCCACTAAATGGCAGTGGTTGTGGGGTCTCTGCTAGGTCCTATAGTTTTTATCCAGATTCTTTTGCATTCGTGTGTGTGTGTGTGTGTGTGTGTGTGTGTGTGTGTGTGTGTGTGTGTGTGTGTGTGTACATGTAGGTCAGAGGACATCTTGTGGGAGTCATTTCTCTCCTTGTATCACGCGGGGTCTAAGTATCAAACTCGGGTCATCAGATTTGGTGGCAAACACCTTTACTCACTGAGCCATCTTGCTGGTGAAATTCTTAAGCAACAGCCTGACACAAGTGTTACAGTTTGGTTTTCGAATGTCTTTCCAAAGGCCCATGTGCTAAAGCTAGCTACACAATCCCTGGAAGTATTAGGAGAAACCTTTAAGAAATAGAGCTGACTGGAGTAGGTCTTTGGAGGGAGGGGTGTCCTTGAAGGGACTATTAGGGTCCCAGCCCTGGTCTTTGTCTCCCTTTGACGACTGAATGTAGTTGAGTAGTCTTTTTCTGCCACCTGCCACCCACCATACTGCGCCATCTCGGGCCTAAAGTGGCAGAGCCAAGTGACCAGGGACAGATGCCTCTGAAATGCTGAGTGCAAAGCAACCCTTCCTCCTTCTAAGCTGTCCATCTTAGGTATTCGGTCCAGGAATGGAAAGCTAACAAAAACCAGCCCCCTTTATTTTTGTAATGCTAGCTCCCTCCTCTTGCCCCTGAGGAATTGTGAACACTTCACCTTGCTCAAGAAAATAACCTGAGTTCAAAACCAAAAGGAAATTCCTCCCTGTCCCTTGCCAGAAGGTCTGTAAGAGTGGACTGAGAAGGGTCAGGGCAATCCTGGCTTTTCTGTCTCCAGATGGAAGGTGGTGTCTCTCAGAATCAGTAGTGACGATTCCAAAACAAATTTCCTTGGCTGTCCTGAGCTGAGTTCCATGGGAAACCCTTGGCCAGAAAAGCCCATTTGCCCAATTAAAATAAAGATTACAGTCTGTGAGAACAGAAAGTCAACTCATTTATCTGTTGCTTAGCAATGTCTCCTCTCACGGCAGTATTTTGGGGACGGATCCATCTGGAAATCAGAAGTGATTTCAGTGTTTTCCTCCTGGTCTAAGGAATAGGGAACGGAGGACAAGAAATGGTCGAGCTGGGCCAGGCATAGTCTGAGGAGAGGCTTTCCAAAAACATTCCTTCTTCAGATCCATCCCCTGAGGACATGTTCTTCTGCCTTCTCTCATACACTTTGGGTCTTCGAGGGCTAACTCTCACCCCCACTCTCTTTCTGCTCCCTTCTTTTTGTTGTTGTTGTTTTGGATTTTTCGAGACAGGGTTTGTCTGTGTAGCCCTGGCTGTCCTGGAACTCACTCTGTAGACCAGGCTGACCTCGAACTCAGAAATCCTCCTGTCTCTGCCTTCTGAGTGCTAGGATTAAAGGTGTGCACCACCACTGCCCGGCTTTTTTTAATTCTTCTCTCATACAGTACATCCCCACCACAGCTTCCCCTCCCTCTCTTTCTCCCAGTTCCCCCGTCCCCTCCCCGGATCCACTCTCTCTGTCTCTGTATCTTCCCCCCAGAAAAGAGCAAGCCTCCCAGGGACATCAACTAAATACAGCGTAAGATAGAGCAAGACCAGTCACAAACCTTCTCATCGGGGTCCTAAAAGCAGGGAAAAGAATCAGAGATATCCCCACTGGCACTGTCTGCAGTCCCCCAGAAACACCAAGCCAACAACCATAACATATAGCCAGAAGAGCTAGCAAAGATCCGTGCAGGCTCCGTGACTGCCAGCCGCTTCAGTCTAAGCGTGCCCTTCCTCTTAAGCCTCGGACAGAATATCCCGTCGTCACTCGGGTCTCCCATCTCTATTGTGTGGACAGCTATGAGGAACAGGTGCCCTGTGGTGCTTTGGACAGCTGAGAAAGCACTGGGCCAAAGCCAGAAGTGGACTCCACAAGGCATTTGTCACAGGATTAAAGCTCATCAAGGAACAAATCCCTCAGAAGCCAGTGGAAATATCTCCCAGAATAGGAAGCAAAACACCAGGTGTTCTGTTTAGATTCCCTGTCCCCTAAAAGCTCGTGTGCTGAAGGCTTGGTCCCTAGCCTGTGACACTATGGAAAGTGACAAAACCTTTCAGAGACCACAGGGCATGTGCCATCATGAAGGGACACTACGTCCTTCCTAGCCACCATGAAGTTAGTAGTTTGTTTCCACCCTGTGTCCCCAAAGCAATACAGTCACAGACTGGAACCTCTGAAGGCATGCGACAAACCCCCTCCTCCTCAGCAGTCACTGAGCTTGGGAATTTTTGCCACAGCAATGGAAAGCTGACTGGCACATCAGGTGTCGGAATATTAAAGCTATCACTATGGAGACACTGCAAAGGGTGTAGGATGGTCCAGCCAGGGCTGCATCGAATCCCATGGGCAGTTTTTTGTTTTTTTAAACTCGCGATGCCTAAGCCAATTATATCAAGGGTGGACCCCAGCATTGATGTGCTTTTCTGTTGTTTTGTCTATCTGTTTAGTTGTCAATGCTGGGCATGGAACCCAAGGCCTTGTGCACACTAGAAAACACTCTGCCTCTTAGATGCTACAGCCACAGCCCTCGTTTTGTTGTTGTTGTTGCTTGATTTTTGTTTTTGAGGCAAGGTCTTGTTATGTAGTTCAGGTTGGCCTGAAACTCACAGTGTAGCCCAGGCTAGCCTTGAAATTGTGGCCCTCCCGTCTCCACCTGCCAAGTGTTGGGATTTCAGGCATGTACTATTGTGCCTTGACGGAACCTTGGCATTTGTAAGTTTCCACAGGTTGGGCTGAGTGACAGTGCAGTCTATGAAGTACAGACTCTAAAGAACAGCATCCACCTGTAATCCCAGAACTGGGGAGGCTGATCTGTAGAGTTCGATAGTCAGTCAGACTATTTTACTTGGCAAGTTCCAGGCCAGTGAGAAACCCTGTCTCAAAAAGCAAGGACAGTTCCTGAGGATGGCATCCGAGATTGTCTTCTGGTCTCCTCATGGTTCGCATGTGCGCGTGTACACACACACACACACACACACACACACACACACACACCAACACCCCAAGCAAATACAGCCCCATGGGTGATCCAGTGTGAAGCTAGAGCAAGAGTCCCTGAGGACTTTGTAAAAATGGGATCCGACTGTGCTGTGCAAATGTTGTGCTGAGCTAGGTGTTACGGCACACCACCTGTAATCCTGGCACTCAGAAGGCTGAAGCAGGGGGACCAAGATTTCAAGGCCAGTCTGACCTACATAGTAAGACCTTATCTCTAAAGAGAGAAAGTGCCAAGGTGTAGCATGAAGTAAGTAACCTAGCTATGTCTCTCATGGGCGTACAACCAAATTGAAAGCAGATATTCATAAAAATTCATGGCAGCACTATGAACACTAGCCAAAAAGGAACAAGTAGTGACTATGAACCAACAACTGGGTAAGTAAATATGGCATACTATACACCGAAATAACCCACCTTAAAAATAAAAGTGATGGGCATATGCCAAATGTAAATGAAAGATGAATTTCAAAAACATGAAAACTGAGCTTCACAACACAGGTCAATAATCCCGGATACTCAGGCAGAAGGATCTCAAGTTCAAAACCAGTCTAGACAAGATAGTGAGACCCTGTTTCAAAAAAAAAAGCTCCTGGCATGATGCCACATGCCTTAACCCCAGTACTGAGGAGGTAGAGACTCTAAGTCTGAGTCCCAGCCTGATCTACAGAGTGAGTTCCGAAGACAACCAGGGCTATGTAGAGAGACCCTATCTTAAAATACTAAAAAGAAAAAAAAAGTAGGCTGGGCGTTGGTGGCGCACGCCTTTAATTCCAGCACACAGGAGGCAGAGGCAGGTGGATCTCTGTGAGTTCGAGGCCAGCCTGGTCTACAGAGTGAGTGCCAGGATAGGCTCCAAAGCTACACAGAGAAATCCTGTCTCGAAAAACCAAAGATAGGAAAAAAGAAAAAAAGTAAAAAGAGGCCTGGGGTATAGCTCAGTGGCAAAGGACTTACAGAGCATGCGTGAGGCCCTAGGTCCAATCCCAAAACTGCAAAACAAATTATGCTTGGTGCAATGAGCTAGTCACGCAGGGCCACATATCATATTACCTCCACTTGCAGGAAATATCTGGAACAGGCAAATTCATAAAGACAGAAAGCAGTAGTTGCCAGGGGCTGAGAAGAGGGGCAAGCTGTGAGTAACTGCTTGATAATGGCACAAAATTTCAACACTTCTGGAAAGTGCAAAGCATGTGGGGACTAGATAAAAGTGATAGTTGCACAATGTCGTGATTGTGCTAAATGTCACAGTTTAAATTTGTGTGGTACAATTTGTGTGAATTTTACATCAATTTATTAAAAAAAAAAAAGGTTACAAGGTGGCCCTAATTCTGCGCAAACTCCAGAAAGGGACTCTGGGTCTGTGACCTGGTGAGATGGACCTGCCAGCTCCAAGCTCCAGGGAGGCATTGCTGGCCCGGCCCAGGCACCCCACAGAATGTGGTCTGCTGTCTTAATGTGGACCAGCTGGGGAGCTTTTCCCTGGAGGCACCAGACTCTGCAAATATGTGCCCCTCCCCCACCCCAGGTTTGCTAGGGGAACGGTTACTCATGGAGTTTCCAACCACAGGCTGAGCTTGGAATATTTTTTTCTTTTCATTGTTTGAAAAAGGCTTGCGCCTCACAAAACTAAAATAGTATGGGAAAATGTGGTCTGGTTTCTGGTTTCAGCAGAATTTATTTAGCCACTTTGGCTCTAGAAATCATTCTCTTCCCATCCCTGGCAAATGCTTCGCCAACTGCTCCTCCAGCCAAGCCCAGTGCTAGGCTTTCAAAACAAAACTAACTGGGGAGGACAGAGATGCACCAGGGGGCACCCTGCCATGGCCTCTGGCCCCAGGTGACCCCAGAACTGGCTTCTTCCACAATGCAGGCACCTTTTGTGACAAGAAGGAAAAGAAGGAGCAGAAGACATGGTTCAGCAGCTAAAATCAGTCAGTCAATAAATCTACAAAAACTAAATGGGAGAACGTTGTAACCCACCAAATCCACTCAAAACATGTGAAACTGGGTACCAAAAGACTTATAAGAAAGGAGGAAAGAAAGAAAGAAATGTGGTGATGGCGGCTGCAGGGCTCTCTCTTTCTTCTTTATTAGTTTTGTTTTATGGATATGGGTGTTTTGCCTGCATGTGTATCTCTGCTCTAAGTTTGTGTGGTACCTGTGGAGGCCAGTGCTCTCCAGTCCCTCCCCTTTTTCTTTTTACTTATCTTTGAGACAAAGTCTCATGTAGCCCAGGCTGACCTTGACTTATCTATTATAGCCAAGGATGGCCTTAAACTCCTGGTCCTGATACTCCTGCCTCCATCTCCAGAATGCTGGGTTGATATGCATGTGTCACCATGCCCAGCTCATGTGGTAGGCCCTTCAAGAACTGGAACTTACTGTAAGTAGTTGCTGCTCTTAGAGAGAATTAATGTATTTCTTACTCTCTCAGGAAGTCCCACAAGAGTAGATTATTATTAGCAAGCCTGGCACCTCCCCGAGAATCTGTCTTGCTCTCTCTCTCTCACCATATCATTTCTTTCTATTGCATATTCATCTACTACGAGACCCTTACCAAGGCTGAATACACATGGTGCTGTGTTCTTCAACCTCCAAAATGTTAACCTGAATTCACCTCTTTTTTTATGAGATACTTAACCTTGGACATTTTGGCATAACAACCAAAGACAAGCCCCTAACAGGAAGCAACTTAAATCCCTAACAATGAGGGAATATATAAACAAACACTCTATCTGTACAAAGGACACATTGCTTGCACTCAAAATCAAGAACATACAATAGCATCAATGAATCTCCTCCATGTATTGCTCAACATGCCACAGTATCTGACTCTACAATGACAGCAGTCCCCTTGGAGTAGTTATTCTCTCCCTACATCCTGCTTTCTTCTTTTAAATTCAGTTGCTTGAGACACAGTTAAGATTGCCTTCAATAAAATGTATCCATTTTGGTTACTCCATTACTGACCGTGGCTCAGTTGTTAGACTCTAGCAAGCATGAAGTCTCAGCTTCAGAACCATGTAAAAGCAGGCATGGTGGTATTCAAAAAAGCACCCATTTTAAAATGCAGTTCAGTGAGTACAACAAACGCTTACATCTACCACATGAATCAAGACTGAGAGCATTTCAGTCGAATTTCCAGAAGACTTCTTCAAGTCCCTTTGACATGTGTCCTCTCTGCAGGCAACAACACAGCTGTTTCTGGACTGTAGGTGGCCTTTGCCTTTGTAGGATTTCAGAGATGATGGTAAATGGCTCTTTCACTCACCAGCATGTCCATGGGGTTCTTCCATGTTGTAACATATCAACTGGCCATTACTTTTCGGTTCTGAGTTGACTAGACTGTGATAAGTACTGGGGGTACCTTGGCTAACTTACTCCCTTCCCTGCTGAGTCATGCTATGGTCTGAATATGAGATGGCCCCCGGGAGATGCAGGTACTGAGTGCTTGCTCCCAGCTGCTGGAGTCACTTTGAGTGTTGAGGAAGTGAGGCCTTGCGGGAGGAACTAGGTCTGGTAGATGAATCCTTGGGTGTATCTTGCCCCACCCCCTTCCTGGATTCCCTTTTTTCTTCCTCCTGGCTGCCATGATGTTAGCTATTCTAGTCCACCATTCCCTCCTTGCCATGATAGACAACCAAAACCGGGAGCCACAAGAGAAATGAAAAGTAGCTAACAGTTGACATTTGTATTTTTTCCAGTTTTAGTCTATTGTAACGAAAGTGGACACAAGCGATGTGTGTGTGTAGGCAGGTGTGTGTTTATGGACATGTATTTTCAGTTCTCACTTATCTCGGAGTGGGATTGCTTGAGCCATATAAATGTTTACCTTTCCATGAAACTGACTAATGGTTCTCCAAAATGATTACATGTAGTGGCATCTCGTTCTGCCAATAGACTTGAGGTAATGGCCTTAGGGTGTGGCTTCGGTGTGTGGACATGACCCCTTATAAGGAAGAGGAGGGTTCACTTGGGCTCTCTTGGGTTGTGGTCTCAGCATCCTGGATTGCAGATCCTGCACCTCCAGGAGCAGAAGACCTCAGTAGTTATTTGCTGTCATTGTATGAGAGCTCTACAAATAAATATCTGTCATTCTTTACTCAGATGATCATGGACTTCCTTTAACATGCCTTCAGTTGCACCATTTGATATTCCTGCCGAGATACATGAGCGTTCCAGGCCTCTTATATTCTCATCGAGACTTGATGTTTGTCAGTCTTTCACACTTTGCCTATTGTTATGGGTCTAAAAATAGCATCTTGTGATTTTACTTTCCTATAGATTTCTTTTAAATGCAGTCCTTAGTCTTCTAGACTGAGACCAAATTCCTAGTATAAGTGAGTGCATCCAACTGAGGAAAAGCATCTACTCTGGACTGCTTCATGCATTCAATTGACAAAGCTTCATGCATTCAATTGACAAACAAGTATTAGTCACCCATCACCTCTAAGATTCTAAGGCAGAGAAGTGGACAAATAGGAATCTTGATGACTCGAGACTCGGTGTAGAGCAAGCAGGTATGAAGGACCCTCAAAAGCAAGTCTGGAATACAGATGTGATGCTGTGAGCAACAGGGAGATGGGGGGGTTGGTAACAGTGGAGGAGGAATGGGAGTGTCTGTCCTTATCCACCTGTGAGGAGAAGCATGTCCCCAGGAAGATTGTTTCTGCTTCATTCAGTCTTGCCCCCATTTCCCCTGCTCTGAGCCACTTCTGATTCTCTCAAGTTCTGGTTTGAGGATGCTCAATCAGCCCTTTCCATGCCCTCCCCGAACAAGGAGGCAGATCACCATCCCTGCCTGCTTCTTGGGAACATGTTGTTCTCATTGCTTGTGACTCGTCATCAGAGAAATAGCCTCCGTGCTGCTGGAGTGTGCTCTAAATGAAAGCACTAGGGGACATGGAACTGATCATTAATTTTAAGTATGTCTATTGTTAGCAAATTATGTCACCCCTGAGCTTGCCAAACTGTCACAAGCAGTCTAAATGTCTTTCAGGGTTCTGTAGCGGAGACAGCTCCATCCTGCAGCACGCAGGCTCTGAATACTGTCTGGGCCCTGTGAGTGGCAGCGGATCATTGGATACTCGTTAAAAATAATACTGGCTCTTAGAAGCAAACATTCTGTCCCCATGACTCAGTCAAACCTCTCCTTTCTAAGGAGAAATAGCAAGACGTTGGCTATTAGTGATTATATAAATGTCAACCCCATCCTTTGGAGGCTTCTCAAGTAAGGAGTCATATCCTATTTATCATGATGTCCCTATGCCCCATTGATGATTTTTATTTCTTTTATTTATCAATTGATTGATTGACTCCCAATTAAGGAATGTAGGTTTATCAAAGACAAAGGCCATGTGGTTGTACCCGTCTAGCATCCCTTGCATACACTAAAGGTGTGTTGTCTGTTGCTTGATGGAACAGAGCATGTCCCACTTTAAAAAAAAAAAGATGGAATATAGAGTGTTCTGGTTAGTTTTCACTGTCAACTTGAAACAACCTAGAGTCACCTGAGAGGGTATCTTCAGTTAAGGAAATTCCTAGGTCAGATTAGCATATGGGTATGTCTGTGAGGGATTGTCTTGATTATTCATTGATTGTAGGAAGGCACAGCCTACTGCAGGAGGCACCATTCCTAGGCAGGTGGTCCCGGGCTATATGAGAAATCTAGCTAAGTATAAGGCAACCAACAAGCCAGCAACTGTACGTCTTTGGCTTTGAAATGAGTTCCAAGGTGATAGGTAACCCTACGTGGACAAGCAAGCCGCCTTCCTTCAACCCTGCCTTGAGCTTGCCTTGATTTTCCTCAATGTGAATTGAATAAATCCTTTCTTACCCTTAGTTGCTTTTGGTTGGAGTGTTTTCTCACAGTGACATAAAGAAAACTAGAACACAAAATAAGAATTTTAGAATCATCTGGTAAAATATTCTGTAACATGTGCCATATACAAATATCATTACATACACTACCATAACTTCAAGTAATTAATTCCCCCACAAGGATCAGAAAACCAGATTCTTTGTGTAGAGTCGTTTACTGAAGAACTGAAAAGGAAATTGATTGATTGGTTGATTGATTGATTTTTACCCTTGAGCTGAGATTTGAGCCACTGGAGAAAGTATTTTGTGGCAAGTATTTCTAGGTTTTTGGGACAGAGGTGTTTTGGGACAATCCTTGGGATGGTTCCAAGTACCCTATTCATGCTAAGTACTCATTCTACCATGGGGCCACTGGCTGAGCCCATTTTTGGTATACTGATTGAAAGCAGCAGCAGGGGGCGGGGGTGGATGGAGGGGGATGGTAGCTTGGACTTGTAATCCTAGCACTTGGGAGGCTGAGATAAGATGAGCTTTGGCCACATAAGTTTAAGCCTGCATATATGAGACCCTGTTTCAACACACCCAGAGTTTGAAAAATAAAAATATTTAAACTCTATAATGCACAATTCCATTGCCCCCCTTAGGAAGATTTTGCTCCAAGAGATTTTTGTTTTTCACTGAGTTTAAAATATGAAATTCTTTTAAATATTTAGACTCACTATGTAGCCCTAGAACTCAATATGTAAGATAGGCTGTCCTCAAACTCACAGAGATCCCCCTGCCTCTGCCTCCTAAGTGCTGAGACTAAAGGTGTATACCACAACACCCACCTTGAATTTAAAATAGTGTGTCTAGAAAATCACTGATTTGGGGTTATAACGCTAATAAATTCACATCCAGAAAATGAAAATACATAAGAATGTTTTTAAAAAAAATAACCCTATTTCAAAACCAAATCCATGAACACATAAAAAAATCATCTACAATGATCAAATAGGCTTTATCCCAGATATACAGGAATGGTTCAACATATGAAAATTTGTCAATGTAATTCACCATATAAATACACTGAAAGAAAAAAAACCACGTGATAATCTCATTAGATGCTGAAAAGGCCTTCAACAAAATCCAACACCCCTTCATGATAAAGGTCTTGGAGAGATCTGGGATAACAGGGACATACTTAAACATAATAAAAGCTATATACAGCAAACCAACAGCCAACATCAAATTAAATGGAGAGAAACTCAAAGCGATTCCACTAAAATCAGGAAGAAGACAAGGCTGTCCATTCTCTCCATATCTATTCAGTATAGTACTTGAAGTACTAGTTAGAGCAATAAGACAACCAAAGGAGATCAAGAGGATACAATTTGGTAAGGAAAAAGTCAGACTTTTGATATTTGTAGATGATATGATAGTATATATAAATGACCCCAAAAATTCTACCAGGGAACTAGCTGATAAACACCTTCAGTAATGTAGCAGAATACAAGATTAACTAAAAAAATCAGTAGTCCTCCTATATACAAATGATAAACAGACTGAGAAAGAAATCAGAGAAACATTGCCCTTTACAATTACCTCAAATAACATAAAATACCTTGGGGTAACTCTAACCAAACAAATGAAAGACCTGTATGACAAGAACTTTAAGTCTTTAAAGAAAGAAATGAAAGAAGATATCAGAAAATGGAAAAATCTCCCATGCTCTTGGATAGGTAGGACCAACATAGTAAAAACGGCAATCTTGCCAAAAGCAATCTACAGATTCAATGCAATCCCCATCAAAATTCCAGCATAATTCTTCATAGACCTTGAAAGAACAATACTCAACGCCATATGGAAAAACAAAAAACCCAGGATAGGCAAAACAGTTCTGTACAATAAAGGAACTTCCAGAGGCATCACCATCCCTGACTTCAAACTCTACTATAGTAATAAGGCTTGGTATTGACATAAAAACAGACACATGGATCAATGGAATCAAATTAAAGAACCTGATATTAATCCATACACCTATAAAAACATGATTTTTGACAAAGAAGCCAAAATTATACAATGGAGAAAAGAAAGCATCTTCAACAAATGGTGCTGGCATAACTGGATGCTGGCATGTAGAAGATTGCAGATGTATCCATATCTATCCCCATGTACAAAACTCAAGTCCAAATGAATCAAAGACCACAACATAAATCCAGTCACACTGAACCTGATAGAAAAAAGTGGGAAGTACCCTTGAATGCTTGGGCACAAGAGACCACTTCCTATATTAATACCAGTGGCACAGACACTGAGATCAACAATCAATAAGTGGGACCTCCTGAAACTGAAAAGCTTCTGTAAGGCAAAGAACACAGTCAACAAGACAAAATGGCAGCCTACAGAATGGGAAAAGATCTTCACCAACCCCACATCTGACAGAGGACTAATCTCCACAATATACACAGAACTCAAGAAACTAGATATCAACAAATCAAATAATCCAATTAAAAATGGGGTATAGATCTAAACAAAGAATTCTCACCAGAAGAAACTCAAATGGCTGAAAGACCTTTAAGAAATTCCCAAGAACCCACAAGGATGACCCCAGCTAAGACTCCTAGCAATAGTGGAGAGGGTGCCTGAACTGTCCTTCCCCTATACTCAGATTAGCAACTACGAGGCTAACTGTCATCATAGAACCTCCATCCGGTAACTGATGGAAGCAGATGCAGTGACCCACAGCCAAGCACTGGGCTGAGCTCCCGGAGTTCAGTTGAAGAGAGAGAGGAGGGATCATATGAACAAGGGGGGGGGGGTGTCAAGATCATGATGAGGAAAACCACAGAGACAGCTGACCTGAGACAGTGGGAGCTCACGGACTCTGGACTGACAGCTGCGGAAACTGCATGGCACTGAACTAGAGCCTCTGAATGCGGTGACAGTTCTGTGACTTGATCTGTTAGGGGGGCTGGCAGTGGGACCAGGACTTATCCTGGGTGCATGAACTGGCTTTTTGGAGCCCTTTCCCTACGGTGCAACACCTTGCTCAGCCTTGATACAGGGGGAAGAGCTTGGTCTTACTTCAACTTGGAATGCCAGACTTTGTTGACTCCCCAAGGGAGGCCTTACCCCCTCTGAGGAGTGGATGGGGGTGGGTGGAGGTGGGGGATGGAAGAAGAAGGGGAGGGGGATCTTGGGTTGGTATGTAAAATGAAAAAAACTAAACTCTTTCATATTTGGCTCTGGAGTTTTGTTTATAAACAAATTAAGGAAAAAACAATCTTCCACTTCCAGCTTTTTCTACCCCTTGCCCACAGTCACCCGGCAGGTACATCTGATCAGAGAGTACCCAGATGCAACTGTGGCTGAAGCCACCTGGAGCCCCTACTCTCAAGGCAGAGGCCCTGTGACCCTTGCCTACCTTCCCACCCCAGAGCCACAGCAGCAGGACTCACCATGAAGAAGCAAGAGCAGCATCCCGTGGCCTTCCTAGTACCTGGTGGCTTAGAGCCGTTCAGCAGCTGGATCCCCACCTGAGGGGAGGAAGTGCAGGTCACCAGGTCATAGGGTACCCAGGAGGGGTCTCTGCCCACACCGCCATGATTCCTTGACTATGCCCAGCCATTTTTCCTTTCTTTGCATTCATTCCTCCACACAAACTTGTACTGTTAGGTTAAGAAAAGCCGGTCAGAAGCTCGCCCCAATTTCACTGCGTACATTCATTTGTCAAACCTTCATCAAACGAAGGCCCAACGAGAACTCATGTATCACCCAGGATTCGGCAAGAAAATAGACTGTGAGCCGGGCGGTGGTGGCGCACGCCTTTAATCCCAGCACTCGGGAGGCAGAGGCAGGCGGATCTCTGTGAGTTCGAGGCTGGGCTGGAACGATAGCCTCCAAAACAATACAGAGAAACCCTGTCTCGAAAAACCAAAAAAAAAAAAAAAAAAATAGACTGTGGATAGCCTCTGCGGAGAACCCTTAATGGCCCATCCGAAAGGCTGCTTACCATCCTGGGGGTCTGGCCACAGCGTCCCCAGCCCCTCCATCGCCCAAGAAATGTTGCAATAAGAAAGAAAGGCTTGAGCAGAGAGCACGCCGGACGAGAGGGCTGTGCGTTCAGGTTTGACTGCTTATTTTTTTCTGGAGATATAGTGCCTGGGAAATCGTCTTTATCAGATGAGGATTAGCAGAGATGAGAGAACGTGTCTGCCTTCTGAATCGCTAAAGCCAGTGACAGATTTTGCTGACACACCAATCAGTTTTATCCCAAGCCTTGGCCACCGGAGCCTTCCTGTCCTCTCCATCTGCCAGGCCCCTTTAGTTCCTAAAACCCTTCCCACATTCTGCCGCGTTCCCCGACCCCAGCCCTAGCCCCACCCACCAACAATAAGCAGTCAGAAATCGGCTTCCTGCTCCCAAATGCTTTTATCAGTCTTTTCAACAAGGTCACATTATGTAACTTATAGGCTGGAGCAGGGACCCGGCAGTTTAAGCTAACAGTTAAACAATTTGCCCAAACTGCCGACTGCTGATTTCATTCGTTTGGAGACGTGGATGATCCCCAAGCAGAAGGTGGCAGAGCCCCCTCCGAGCCGGCAAGAGGCTTTGGTGTTGAGGGTTACAGCCAGGCTTGGCCTAAGGCCATGAAGTCCAGTGTCGTGTTCAGAATCTAGCTGAGGCTTTTAGAAACCTGCCAGGCCTGGGTACAAGCTCTTGCCTCTCAGTTTGGTTTGTGCATGCAGGAGAGGCGGCAGACAGCTGCAGCAGCATCTGGGAGCTGCTTAGGAATACTGAAACTCGGGGACCCCGCCCCCACCCAGACCCTCTGATCCCGGCCCTTTAACAAGCTAATGCCCCGGAGATTCCTCTGCCTGTCGGGTTCGTGTAGAGACCGCAGGAGCATGTCTCTCTGGCCACGGTTCAGCCATCCCACATGCTCCTGGTCCCAGCAGCTCCTCCAAGGCCTGAGTGGGGGTGGAGGGTGGCTGCTGCTCCCTTGTAAAACATCAGCCTCGGGTATCCATGAAAACCGGCTAAATCCCGCATCTGCTGAGAGGAAGTTTGGCATTCCCTTCCATAAGGACTCTGGGTGTGAATTCAGCCATCCTAGGCCACTGTTTCCTGGGAAATTGTTTCTTACACTTGAACCTTGAAAGCCAAAATACAACTGAATTGGTCTAACCTCTGATACGAGGGAACTAATGGAGATGGGCTAGAAGGAGGTAATGTAGGTGAAGGAGGAATTTTCCCCATCCCAGATGAAGTCTTCATCCCTACCTTAAGTGGCAGCGGTAGGCATAGTCTTTGTAACCACCGGTCTTAGAGGTATCCTCCTGGAGCGGAAGAGTAGAGTGGGCAGTGAGTTCCGAAGGCCTAACACAAATGACACAAATTTAACATTAGAGAAAAACACGCTGGTAAACAAAGTCTCCAACCCTGGAACCACCCTGCTCCCCCACGACACACCCCCACACACAGCCAGGAGCCCTGCTAGAACTGCCTGAAGCCAGAGGCACAGTGTCTGAAGATGCTAATGACACAGGTAACCCATTAAGTTACGTGTGCAAGAAAGCCCGTGCTGTTCAAACATGCTGCGAAGCCCACACGATGGAACCGGAAAGCCTTGGCCTTCTTCAGCACTTACCATTTGTGCTGCTAAACCTGCCCCTGCTCTAGCTTCCTCCCTCGAAAGTGTCTTTTTCTTTTTAAAAAAAGATTTATTTTTTTAATCATTTTTAGTTATGTGTAGGTGGATGTGTCTGCATACGGGTATGTGCATGCGAGTGCAGCTGCCTGTGGAGACCAAGGGCATCTGTTCCCCTGAGGCTGGCTTACAGGTGGTTGTCAGCTGCCAAGAACTCAACTCCAGGCCTCTGGAAGAGCAGCAAGTGCTCTTCACCTTAACTGCTGAGGCAGCTCGCCAACTCCCAAGCGCGCCTTTTCTAATAAGCCATCCCTGCTCCTGCTACCATCTAGGTGTCTCTGCTAAGTGACTGTTCTGCAGCACAAAGCCCGGAAGCCCTGGAGGAGCCCACCACCCCCGGATGCCCGTATCACTTGTACGGTCAAACATCCCAGCGAAGTCTCCACGCCCTTTCCAGTTTGCCTTCCACCATCATCAGCCCTATGAGCCAACAGCTCTAGCAAAAGAGTGTCACTGAGGAAGGCCCTTCCCACCTGTGAACTGCTCCTCCCCAGTGGAAAGGGAAGGGGACATTGAGGAACAAGTATTCCTTCTTTGTCGCCCTTGCCCTATTGACGGACCAACCTAACTCCATTTTAAGATTAGAAGTCGTCTTCTTACAAGGTCAAAATAAGTTCATTCCCATTTTCTGTAAAACTTAAATCTGACCGTGTCTTGACCCATTTTCTGGAATTTAACATGCTCTGTACTCTATACCCTGACTTCCACATGGATAAAGTAAGATGTTCTGCCAAATAATTTTGAAATGTTCAGCCAAATCCCCCAGCCCTTGGACACCTCCTCGTCTTGCAGGTTTTTTAAAGCTATATAAACCGCACTGTCTCCTGTGTTCACTGCTGTGTCTTAAAGCCTGCTTTAAGGAGACAGCCCTGTCAGACAGAAAAAAAAGCTTGCTTAAGTCAACTACAAGAATTTGGGTAATGGTCTTTATTCCCGCTCAGTGGCATTAACACTATCTGTAGTAAATAGACATATGTTCACACACACACACACACACACACACACACACACACACACAGAGGGAAGTCACACACACTTTGTCTCGATTTTTAAAATGTAGAAAGCCCTTCTGTAAAGATTCAGGCGTCATACTGGCCTGCCCCTGTCACCCGGCAGAATGCACTCAGAGGGTACCCTAGTCAGCTCACGGCACCATGACTACATAGTCTGCACGCAGCTACAAAGGACCCCTTTAAAAGAAAGACCCCCCCACTTATGCTCTCTTTCTGCTGTTCCCCTGGGGCAGACAGGACTTTTCCTGGGTCCCTCTTCTCTTCTGTCCTCTCTCTGTCTCTGTGTCCCTGTGTATCTTTACCTTGTTTTCTTGCCTTCTCCTCAATAAAACTTTCAATATGAGCCAAGTCTACAGGTCTGTGTTTCCGCATCTGCCCGCCTGGGAGCAGCGGTCCTCCCAGTGCAGGACCAGGAACCCACCACCTGCGGTTCCAATCCACTCTGCATTATTCTTAACACGCAGAGTGATACATTTGATAGCAGGAGGAGGAAGAGAGTGGTAAGTGAAACTGTGAGAGGTGATTCTGACCCATTTTCACCTTTGCAAGTCTTCTAAAGGAAGCTTCCTCACCAGAGGAGACAGCCTAGTGCTTCTGTGTTATTTCTGCCCAGTGGATTAGAATTGACCACAATAGAAAGAAAATAGAAAACTCCTCCTTTGCAGGGATTTTTAGTGTGATGAGACCTTTCACAGCACAGTTATGCACGACCTGTGGACCTAAAATGCCAACCACTTATGGCCATCAGAGATTGGCCTGGGACAGTAACTCCAGTTTGTTGTCACATGCCAAAGAATACTAATGACAGACTCTTGTGAGAACCTGCGAAGCAGAGGCAGGCTTTATTCTGAATTATTACAGAAGAACGAGAAACTGAGGAAAGGGGGGAAATTAAGAAAAAGTGATGTGGGATGTCTTTCTGTATGCTGTCAATATGTGTTGCTTTTATCGGTTGATAAATGAAGCTGTTTCCGCCAACGGCTTAGCAGAGTAAAGCCAGGCAGGAATTCCAAACAAAGATGTGGAGAGAAGAAAGAGTTAAGGAGATGCCTCTGTGGAAGCAAAATGCAAGGACATCACTGGCGAGCCACTACCATATGGAGATACAAACATTAATAGAAATGGGTTAATATTTTAAGAGAGAGCTAGTCAGTAATAAGCCTAAGCTACTGGCCAAACAATTAGAAATATATATCAAGTCTCTGAGTGGTTATCTTATACATGACTTCGGAGACCAGGTGGGTGAGGAGAAACCGGTCCAAGTGGCTACATGGAGAAAAGTCTCCCTCTACAGAAAAGAAAGAGAAACTCCTGATAATTGGGAGAGGCTTACATGACAGGGGGAACATCTGTTGAGGTCCCCTTTTCTAGAGTTTCTATAGACAATGCCAGAAACTAGACGAAGACTAAGAAAGTATCTTCTAAGACTGGTTAATTCTCTGCGCTATCGGGAGCTGAGCCAAGGAAGGGCCCACATGTTCTGTCGGCTGCCCTGGCCCAACCAGGGAATCTATCATAGGCTATTTATGTACTACTCACGTAGTTAGGGGTAGCTGAAGTCCCTCTCTATCCATGTCTGACTCCAGCTTTGACACTGACTGTCTGTTAGATGTTAGTCACTTGGCCAGTGTTCTGGTTTCATTCTGTTGCTGAGACAAATACCTTGACCAAAAGCAACTTAAGGGAAGAAAGGATTTACTTGGCTCACTGTTCATTACTGAGACATTGGGGCATTGACTCAAGCAGGAATTTGAAGCAGAAACCACGGAGGACCGATGCTTGCTGGCTTGCTCACAGTCTCATGTTCAGCTAACTTTCTTGCATAACCCAGAACCACTTTCCCAGGGAGTGGTGCTGATGTGGGAGAGCCCAATCCCCTGTGGGCAGCACCACTCCCTGGATCCATGGTCCTGGTCTGTATAAGAAAGCTAGCTAAGTAAGCATGAGCCTGTGAACATGATCAACTTGTAGCTTTACCATGGAAGAACACTAACTCTATCAGGTACCAAGACATAGCTAGTCTTTCTTAGTTACCTCGTGTTTAACTCCTTGTCTAGGCAATGGTCCAGGGGAAAGAAGTCTCGGCCATAGACCACTCCTTTATTTATGGATGCCGAGACTGTAGCATGAAATGTTCTCTGTCTCTCGTTCCTTCAGAAGCAGATCCTGGGACCACGACACAGATGGAATTACTTTGCTTGGGACGTGATTGACAGAAGCCCCACAGGGAACAGGGAGGGTGGAATGCAGCACTGTTGTCAGGCACCAAGAGCCACTGCCGCTCAGCCTGCCCAGCACACACCTGAGTTCTCTCAGCTGCAGGGTGGGAAGCTTGGGCATTCATCTACCAACTCCTTCATGGATGACTGCTTCCAGCGGAGATGAGGGACTTTATATTTGCTAGGCGTCTTGAGCTATGTGTCAGTATGATGTAGACACTCTGCTTCCCAAAGGCTGCTTCTGCTGGGAATGCACTGACAATCCTGGGGCAGGAGGATTGCAAGCTTGAATTCAGGCTGGTCTCTGGGCTACACAGCAAGTCCAGGATAGCCTCAGCTACACAGTGGGAGTTTGTCTCACGAAGCAAACATGCAAAAGAAAAAAGCTGCTCTTAGTGCCATCTTGGCGGGGTGGGAAGTTTGTGCAGAATTCTTCATGGAGGCTTTGAGTAGCTCTCTCACCTTGAAACTATGGTGGTGGTTATCAGGAATCCAAGGCCATCCTTGGCTACCTAGGGAGTTAGAGGCCAGCCTGGGCTACATGAGATCATCTCACAGAAAGACAGAGACAGATACAGAGATGCCTTGGCAGTCAAGAATGCTTCCAGTAGCTGGATGGTATGGTGTGTTCCTTCTTAATTCCAGCGCTCAGGAGGCTGAGGCAGATGGGTCTCTACATGACAAGCTCCAGGCTAACCAAGGATACATGTTGAGACACTGTCTTAAAAATAGAGCAAAACAAATAAGTGCTTTCTGCTCTTCCAAAGGCTAGGTTTTGGTTCTCAGCATCTATGGTGATAAATTGTTTATGATTTATTAAAGTCACTGGAGATCAAAATAGCAAAGCAGTCACACTAGTTAGCCATAGAAGCCAGACAGTAGTGGCACACACCTTTAATCCCCAGACTCAGGAGACAAAGGCAGATGGATCTCTCTGAGTTCAACGCCACCCAGGGCTACATGAGAGAGAATCAGTCTAAAAGAGCAACAGAGCTCATGCCTTTGATCCCAGCACTTGAGATCACATGGCTTTTATCCCAGCACTAGGGAGGTAAGGACAGGAGTGTTATGGCTGGTCGGAGAAAGGAATAAAAGCATGAGGATTCGTGGAGACAGGATTGCCATTTCAGCTGGGTAGAAATAAGATCTACTGGCTTAGTTGCTTTGCTTCTTTGATCTTCAGTTTGAAGCTTGAACTCTAATATTTGTCTCTGGGTCTTTATTAATTTGTGCTACAAACACCCATGTTGGACAACTCATAACCGCCCATAACTCCAGCTCCAAAGGATTCTTGACCTCTACTAACATGCTCACCTTTAATCCAAGAGGCGAAGGCAGGTGGATCTCTGTGAGTTCAAGGACAGCTTGATCTTTGTGTTGAGATTCAGCCCAACCTGTGAGTGAGACACCATCTCAAAACGAAAGAAAATCTTTAAAAAAGAAAAACTGGTATAGAAGCGTTGGTTACCAAGTTGGCATGGTACAGGGAGTGGTGTCCGACTTCTGCCTAGTACAAAGCTGCACCAGGATGGGCTTCAGGGTTTCACCTTGTTCTGGTAGAGGAGGCTGACCCCTGAAAGCTACATAAGCTGCAACAGGTCGGGGCTTTTACCATTTGGAAGACACGTGTTCAACCTCCTACAGTCCATTGATAATCCAGAGACCCTGGCCTAGGATCTGCATCCATTTCTCAACCTTTCTGCCAGCCTTAGCATCCTTTGTACCTCTAAGAAATAACGATTCCCGCTGGGCAGAGGTGCCGCACGCCTTTTAATCCCAGGCAGAGGTAGGTGGATCTCAGTGAGTTGGAGGCCGGTCTGGTCTACTGAGCTAGTTCTAGGACAGCTAGGGCTGTTACATAGAGAAACCCTGTGTGTGTGTGTGGGGGGGACGATTCCCTTCCCAGCACCCTCATAGTTTGCAGTGGATGTCTAGCCTCTGTGAAGGAGCTGTGCTAGCTCCAAGGCTACACCCCCACAGCACCTGGCCAGTACCCCAGTTAGACTAGACGAGAGGGAGACACAGGCAAGGAGTCACTGGTGACCTAAGACCTCGGAATTCTCCACCCACCAGGTCCTGTACCCACTGTTCTTGGTCTAGTTTCTCAAAGGTCGGGTTGTGTCTTAAAGGTCAGCAGTGTGCACATTCCAGAAGAGCAGCAGTTTGCAGATATATACAGTGCTTGCGCATGTGGGAAGGTTCACCTCTTCCTGTGGTACAGAGATAGACCTTGTGATAAAGCGTGAGGCGGTTCTTGCGTGGGTGACCTTGGCAGATTCCACGTCGGGCGAGGTTGACCGAGGTGAAGGGATAAACACGCCAGGCAGACAGAGCTTAGTGAGAAGTTTTATTAGAAAGGAAAAGGGGGAAGGAAAGAGAAAAGAGGTAAAGAGACACAGAGACAGAGAGAAGACAGAAGAGAAGAGGGAGACAGGAAAAGTCCTGTCAAGAGAGAGGAGCGGGAAAAAGAGGAGCAGGAAAGAGAATAGAGCAGAAAGAGAGCATACGTGGACGGGGTCTTTCTTTTAAAGGGGTTCTTTGCACCTGGGCTGGCCAGAGTGCTGCCTGAGTGCATTCTGCCAGGTGACAGGGGCAGGCCAGCGTAATGCCTGAGGCCTTGCAAATATAGTCAGGGAGGAAGAGGAAGTCACGGCATGGCCTTAAGCTGGCATTACTATCTGTAGCCCCATGTCCCAGCCACAACAACTGAGGAATAGAAGAATTCCAAGTCGGCCTTCCAGAATGCTAGGACTACATTGGCTAAGATAGGAAGATGAGAGCTGGGGCAATAGTGGGTGAAGTGCTACTTCTGAAATTATAAAGATTTGAGTTTGGATCCCCAGCATCCATGTAAAAGCTGGGCATGGCAGTGTGTTCGTAGCTCCAGCCCGGGGGTGTGGAGACAGGCAAACCCTTGGCGCTTCCGGGCCAGCAAGCCTGCCCCAACTGGTGAGCTCAAGGTTCAGAGATAGACTGTCTGAAAACCGGAAGGTGGGGGACAAGGGAGGAAGGCGCTGTTATTGGATAGGAGTCTTGATAGAGTTCAGTTTTTCTGACAGGTAAAGAATTAAATCTTTAATCTCCACTTCGACAGGTAGCAGTGGGGAAAGTCTTTCTCGATGGCAGACAGAATCAGCCATGAATCACGGCCAAGGAGAAAGCCTTTTACTAGGAAACACACAGCAAGCACAAAGCAGACGGGGCCCCTCGAGAGCCTGGGGGAAAATCCAGTCTTTTCTAGATTTTCTGGTGTTTTAAAAGTCTCTGAAGGGTCTTCCTCCCCTAATTTAGGGTTGCACAGCTTGAACAAAGACAGGACGGCTATTTGACCCATGACTATTGTGTAAACATGCATTGATCCAACCTGAAACTCATCAGCAAGGAGGGGCTACTGATGGGGAGAAAAAGCCTACCAGGCCTTTGTTTTAAGCTGCCGGGCTTTTGTCTCAGTTCAGAAGGGTGAGGAAGAAGCTGGCCATCTTGGAGGTTTGCCTTTTTTTATTTTCTAGTCATGGCCCTTTTCCGCATCTGTCCGCCAATCAGGGAATGTGTCTGATGCCTAGTTCCTCAACACTGATGTTTACCTCTGGCCCCCACATGCACATGCACAGGTACATACACAAATGGAGGATATAAGACATATTTAATGGTTTGTTAGTTCGATTTATAACTTTCAAATATTTAGACACATGGTATTATGGCCCTCCCTGTGTTCTCTAACCCCAGATCCCACAAATATTAGGGGCAAGCCTATGTTTGCCATCTAGGTGGAGGTTTCCACTGTTTGAGGACTAGAACTGAAGTTTATGGGAGAACTTCTGAAGGATCTAGAATAAAAGGATTTGGGTGGCAGGCTGACCTTTTTCTCTCACTTGCTGTCTCAGACAGGCACCCTAAGTGTCTGTGCCACATAATCTAAACCAGACACTTGATTCCTCAAGCAAGGGAACGAGGGCCTAGAACGGGCAAGAGACCTGGTGCCATAGGTGGCAAGCATTTACATAAAGTGACTCTGCCTTAAAGGAAATAAGAAAATAGTTTCTTCTGAGTCATGTATGAGTAACCAGGACCTGGGAACCTTGAATGCCGTGTTCCACAGTGGAAGAGACAACATGAACTGTATAGTCACAGATCAAAGCAAAGTTGTGAATCAATAAATTTCCAGTGAGGTTGGTAAGAACATCGCGCAGACTGACTCCAGCAATTGCTCCATCGGTATTAGATGTTACCTGCCAGTGTTGTTCCAGGCAGAGGCCAAAGGCATGCTACGCTCCTTCCCTAATCACTACAAGAATGTTAGGCCAGGTACCTGCAAAATGCTTCAGCCATGAAGGAGGCCTGCCACCAAGCCTGATAACCTGACTTCAGTCCCCAAAGCCACGTGATGGAAGGCAAGAATGGACTCCTGCAAATTGGCCCTTGGTGTCCACGACATGCTGTGGCATGCACACCTACACACCACCCATTTAGTTTTTGTTTTAAAGAATTTAGGTCAAGGCTGGGAAGACAGCTTGGTCAGTAAATCTGAGTTGGATCCCCAGAACCCAAATAAAAAAAACAAAAAACAAAAACAAAGATGGTGGCAGAAACAGACAGATCCCTGGAGCTCACTAGCCAGCTAGCCCAGTCTACTTGGAAAGCTTCACACACTATCTCAAAATAAAGTGGATGCATTCTGAGAAAGGGCACCCAAGGTTGTCTTCTAAATGTCACATGCATCCCATATGCGCAGATGTACATACACACACACACCACACTCACACGATTAAGGCAAATGACTAATAAAGGTTCTAAAACAAGACAAGACAATTTCGACTCTCTTTTCACAAAATTCCATCTCTCCACCCCAAGTTGTTCTATTCAACCTGATCAAGCTGTCTGAAGCGTCTAATACAGACGTATTATCCTCAGTAAAATTCAGTTCACACTGCTGACGGTGGGGAAAGGGCCAATGCCTCGGTCCTGCGGGGAACTCCAGTAAAAATCCAAAAAGCCAAAAGCCACTGCCTATGTGAGATCCGGATGGGGCAGGTCATCCATTCTAATTTTTGTGAGTAAACCCCTGAATTGCCTTGACTGAAACCATCCTTCTGATAGAAACCCTAGCTCCTTGAGAGGCTGGGCGAATCCACCTAAACCAAGAGCCTTAGCTCTGGAGTGAAGGAGGAGAGGACACAGTTCGCTCATTCTGCTGAGGCTCAATGGAATGATGTCACCCAAGGGCAGGCTCGGACAAAGTCGGGATGCAGACACATGCCTGCTTCCGGGCCCCAGGCTCAAAGCCCAGGCGGTAATGGAGGGACAGTTGGCCACGAATACACAGTATGAACGTTTAGGTCCCTCTCTCCCTCTCTCCCTCTCTCCCTCTCTCCCTCTCTCCCTCTCTCCCTCTCTCCCTCTCTCCCTCTCCCCCTCTCCCCCTCTCCCCCTCCCCCTCTCTCCCCCTCTCTCTCCCCTCTCTCTCTCCCTCTCTCTCTCCCCCTCCCCTCTCTCTCTCTCTCTCTCTCTCTCTCTCTCTCTCTCTCTCTCTCTCTCTCTCTCTCTCTCTCTCTCTCTCTGGGCTTCGAAACTAGTTCAGCTCGCTAGCCCGGGATAACAACCACGGGTGACACACTAGGGGATTTTTTTCCCCCTCAAGGTCATGTCCTTGCGAAACCTAAGCCGCCACTGCCAGTAACAGCCGCTGCAGCTCCACCTACTCCCAAAGTCTGAAGAGGCGGGGCATCTGCTCGTAGGCCCCGCCCTCCCTGGCGCGCCCATCAGAGGGCGCTGAGACTCCGCTCTGGAACGCGGCCACCGCCATCGCTTTATCGCCCCTGCCGGCACGCAGGCTCCAGCTCGGCGGCGCGTGGGCGACAGCCAGGCCCGGAAAGGCCCCGGGCACGCCTGAGCCGGAAACCTTAGTCACGCACCTGAAGCCACGGGAGGGCTGGCTGCCCTGGCCGAAGCTAAACCTGCCAAATGTCCCTCGTGGGAGGGTCTCCCAGAGTCCTACTCACCTGACCTGACCCTGGAGTCGGGAGGGTGGAAAATAACCCAGTTTGATACAGCGCATGAAGCCCTGCCCCATTACCCCAACATACACTTTCCAGGAGCTACTTCTGAAATTGCCACTCTGTGTGGCCTCCAAAATAGAACAGTAGAGCCATCTGTCTTGCCCAGGGGGGAGAAAAAACAGAAAGAGAACTCTGTGCAAGGCTGCTGCCAGGAATCAAATCAACCTTCCAAACTCAAAGAACCCTCTGAAACAATGATTGATGGCGCTGACACATGCTAAGAGGTGAAAACTGGTCCTGGGATAGGTTTCCTAAGCCACCAGCAGCACGACCAAACAGCAGTCGAAATCACTAGTTATGGACCTACAGAGCTGTATGCTTTAGAATGAAATGTTGGAGGAAGGAAACGTTGTTTACACCTATGATCATAAGGGTCAGGACAAAGCAAATGGGACAGAGTCCCGGGATTGGGTTAGTCCGTAAGCAAATGCACTGCTTTTTGGTTAGTCTTTTCTGGAAGCTGAAAGTGAGGTGGCCTTGATAGGCAGTCTTCGGCACACAGAAAATAATGCAGCCCAGCAGTTTTGTCTTTTTCTGTGTTGATTTTGTAAGAAGCTGTCGGTTAAAATAATCTCCTCTGATCTCTTCTCTTCCTCCATTCTCTGGCCTGTAACTGAATTTAGACTGTTTCAAAGGTGTCTTATCACAGTATATGGGGCAGGCAAAAGCATCTGATTTCAGAAGACACCATCAAAGATACTTGGATCTGTGGAATGTTGAGCCACCATGTAAGTCTGAGTCTCTGCTGAAGCACAGCTGCTGGGACGGGCTTGGAGCCTCCCTGCTGCTCTGAGACTATCATCACCTTTTGCCATTTAGGAAACTAGTGTTTGACAGGCATACAGGAATCTAGAGCTTGAAGCTGACCTCGGAAGAAAAGATACAAAGGTTTCCACTCCTACCTGTCAAAGGCGAAGAAAAGATACAAAGGTTTCCACTCCTACCTGTCAAAGGCGAAGAAAAGATACAAAGGTTTCCACTCCTACCTGTCAAAGGCTGCATCTAGCAACAAAGAAGTCTGGGACGGGACAGGGTTTTTCACGCCCACAAGACTCCTGAGATGATTTTCTATTTCAAAACTGGGAGAGCTTTAAACCCTTGCTTTCCTCAGCCTGGATTTGAGTAAAAAACTTGTTAGGTTTGAGAGTCACCTTTCCTGGATAAATGCAGCTACCCCTCCCCCCTGTCAAAGAAGCCTCTCTTTACAGCAAATGGAGACCATCACAGAAAAACCACAACTGGACACAATATAGATATCAACAGATGATGGGGAGCCCAGCCCCAGTGGCTACATCTGCATCACAGCCCCAGCATCTGGGGAGGCAGAGGCAGGCAGATCTCTGTGAGTTCGAGGCCGGGCTGGACCAACAGCCTCCAAAACAATACAGAGAAACCCTGTCTCGTAAAAAAAAAAAAAAAAAAAAAAAAAAAGAAAAAGAAAAAGAAAAAGAAAAATTCATGGGGCCCTGCCCCTAGACAAAGAGCTATAGACAACTAATGACTTCTGGAAGAAGAAGAATTAGACCCTTTATTAGTCATCCAATGCAGAGTGGTCAATCTTGAAACTATATACACACCACCAACAAAAACGGATTCAGCAGGGTGTGTGTGTGTATGTGTGTGTGTGTGTGTGTGTGTACACATGCGCAACACACCTATATATGTAACAATAAAGAAAAAGAGGGTATCTACTTGAGAGTGTAAGAGGACATGAGAGGGGTTCAAGGGAGGGTAGCTGGGAAAGGTTGGGGGACGAATGGGAGAGGGAAATTGATGTAATTCTACTTCAATTATAAACATATTCAAAAATAAAACAAACTATATAACATTATAGAGTGTAGTATATCACTGGTGGTAGGCACTCAAGAGGTCCAGGTCCCTTTCTTAGGAAAGAACCAGTAAACATGCCTCATTTACATATTTCCTAGGTGTTGTCTCATGACTTTCTATAAATTGTAAAATGACCAAAGGCACAGTAGGGAGGAAAATCGACTTCTCCACTTCTCCATTTGGCCAAATTCAATACGTCAACTTTCCTTTACCAGTGTCTGTGTCCTGCCTTAAAAGCCAGGAAAACTAGCCAGCAGGTAAAGGCTCTTGCCACCAAGTCTGGCAGTCTGAGTTCTGTCCCTTGGACATACATGATGGAAGAGGATAATTACTCCCGAAGTTGTTCTCTGGCCTTCATACTGCTCCCACACACATTAATAATCAAATAAAACATTAAACATTTTAAATAAAGGAAATACAGAAAAACAAAGGTACCAGGCTCAAGGACGTAAGTGTCTGCTAACAGTAGCATCATCAAGACTTTGCCAGGTATGTGATAGCTCACACAAGTAATCCCAGCACTCAAGAGGTTGAGACAGGAGGATTATAATAGTTGTGATCTGTGATCCCCTGAGGATGTTTGTCCTGGGGACAAGAAATGAAGTCTGCAGTAGTCCAGAGAGTACTCAATCAGCGTGCTGATTAGAAAGAAAGCCGGGGGAATTCCAGAAACAGAGGGGTTCCCAAACAGGATGCTAACTAAGCAGCGAGGAGGGTGCTTTTAAATTGTTACAGAACAAAGAAAACATTAGTCAGGTAAGGCATAAAGAGAGGCTTGCCTCCTCCAGGCACACAAGTGAAGCCATCCTACTGCTTCAGAGGGTTCTATTTGCTGCCAGTCTGGATCAACTAGACAGAGTCCTCTTCTCACTCTGCTGTTAGTGATATCAGTATACGGGGTGTATGAAAAGCCAGAATATTGACTGGTAAGTTTGACCCAACGCAGACTGGGCAGTGGTGATGCATGCCTTTACTTCCAGCATTTGGGAGACAAAGGCAGGCAGATCTCTGGGCTCAATGCCAGCCCCATCTACATAGTGAGTTCCAGGACAGCTAGGGCTGCACAGAGTAACTAACCCTGTCTGGAAAAAGCAAACAAAAAGATTGACCCCTCCCAGGATGGTCCAGGGTTTAGGCTCACAAAGATGTCTCTTCAGGCTTAGATGGGTCTTACTGTGGAAAGATCTAGCAATCAGAAAGATTAGTGAGTCAGGGTAAGAGAATATCTGTCAAGCTGACCAAGAGACAATAAATTAAAAGAGAAGCCCTTTCCTTTCTTGGTTAGAGGAGCAACGGGTGAGGAAGCCACAGTTAGGACAGCTAGGAAAAGGAAGCCTCTGTTGCAATCTAGTTTGAGTAAGTATGCACCTCATCTGTTCTCCTTTGGTGTCCTCTATAATGGGTGACTGTCACTTGTTTCGGTTGAAATATGACAGAAAGCCCTCTGTCTGTTTCTTGATGACATTCAATGTGAGATCGTAGAGCTGTAAGGAAGTTTCTCTTCTTCCATGTTGTGGCATGGGTATGAAGGACTAAAATGGCATATTTAGAATCAGTGTGACAGGGACCCTCTTGTTTTGACATGATTCTTGGGCTCTGGTTAGAGCTATGAAGTCAGTTACCTGACTACTACTTGGTGGAGTGGGGGTTACATTTTAGGGTGTCACAAAGGGTTGCTATAGCATTCCTGGCTCCGTGGGTCCCGTGCTCAATGAAGGCATTGCCATCCATAAAAATAAAATAATCAGAGTTTGCATGGGACTTTCCAAGTCTTCCATAACAATAGGAGTTGTAGGATTATTGTTGAGTCGTGTTTCTGACTGTCTTTGCTTGTGCCTCCTTTGAGGAAGAAGGTGGCAAGACTGAAGGTGTGGCATGTTTTTATTTGCACAGCTGAGCCTTCCAAGAGTAAAAGCTGATTTTTTAAGAGTCTGTATTCAGTTAAGCAGACTCCGTTTTGATTCCAATTGTCCTGACACGTTATTGGAGATAAACAGTCAAATCATGCCCCAAGGTCAACTTAGATGCCTCTGGAACAGTGATTGGCTTAGAAGCTCTGCTGCATACAAGCCAGCCTTTCTATTCAAGATCCAAATCTCAGCCAAGGTAGCCAATGGGTTATTGAGTGGGTCCCCTGGACTGAGTAAGCACCCCAAAGTCATTCTGTTTCTTTCAATTACTTAGAGGTTGAAGACTTTACTAGTGGAAGAGCTCAAAGCAAGGGCCCTAGAGGGTGCCTGCTGAAGGCCTTAGTTCTGGGGTCAGGATTTGCGTTTTCACTCTGTCCAGGTCTCTTTCATTAGCTGACATAGAGGCCAGACAATTTTTTCCATACAGCCAATTCAGAGCCTGTAGAATCCCCAGTTTCTAAAACTCCTAAAATTGTTTAAGCGTTTTCAGCAGAGGGAAGGAAAATATAAGCGGCACCTGGTCCTCAAGTCTCTTTCTCCTTTAGGTCGATGTGACTGGCCCTAAGTCCCTGACTGACTGTTGGAAACCTCCTAGCCCCTTTCAACTAAGAAATTCAGAATGTTTTGCTTCCATCTTGGGGACCTTCTGTTTGTGGGAAAACAAGAAAGAGGTCGCTCATATCTTGGCTTGAGAGCTCAAGAAGCCAAACAAGTCCCTAGCTAAAGCATCCCAAAGAGTGGGACTGAGCCTGCATCCCTGGGGAGGGATCAGACAGGTGAGTTGGCTAGCCTGGGGAGTTGGGTCTTTAAAAGCAAATAGGGAACACTCCTCCACTACTGGTGGGAGTGCCAACTCGTACACCCACTTTGGAAATCAGTATGGATATTCCTCAGGAAAATGGGAATCAATCTACCACAACACCCAGCAACTCCACTCTTAGGCATAAATCCAAAAGATGCACATTCATACAACAAGGACATCTGTTCCACTATGTTCATAAAAGCATTATTTGTAGTAGCCAGAACCTGGAAGCAACCTAGATGCCCCTCAACTGAAGAGTGAATAGAGAAAATGTGGTACATTTACACAATGGAGTATTACTCAGCAGAAAAAAACAATGGAATCTTGGAATTCGCAGGCAAATGAATGGCACTAGAAGAAACCATCCTGAGTGAGGTAACCCAGTCACAAGAAGACAAACATGGTATGTACTCACTCATATATGTATTTTAGACATGGATCAGAAGAGTGCCAGTCTGTACTTCCACTGACAGAGATTCTGGGAAACAGGAAAGAACCTAAGAGAGATATGTATGGTACCCCAGAGAAGAGGAATGAGGCAAGATCTCCTGAACAGATTGGGAACATGACAGGGGGTGGGGGGAGTGGGAGCTGGGAAGAAGAGAGGGAGAGAAGAGAAGGAGAAAGTAGGTCATGGGGGAACAGGAAGGTTGAGTGGGGGATAGAGTAGGGGAAGAACAGGATGAGAAATACCATAATAGAGGGAGTCATAGGTTTGAAGAGAGATCTGGCACCAGTGAGACCTCTAGCGATCTACAAGGATGACACCAACTGGCAAGCTAAGCAATAGTGGAGAGACTACCTTAAATGCCCATTCCTGATAATGAACTTGACGACTACCTTATATGCCATCCTAGAACCTTCATCCAGTGACTGATGGAAGCAGAGGCAAACACCTACAGCTAAACACTGAACTGAACCCCTGGAACCCAGTGACAGAGAGAGAGGAGCAATGAGCAAATTGGCAAAGAACAGACTGGCGAAACCAGCAGAGACAGCTGATCTGAACAAGGGGGAGAGCTTGGACACCAGACCAACAGCTGGGAGGCCAGCATGGGACTGATCCAGACCCCCCAATTGTGAGAGTCAGTGAGGAGGCCTGGGCAACCTATGGGGCCCTGGGCAGTAGATCAGCGTTTATTCCTGACATACAAACAGATATCGTGTGTCCATAACACAAAGAGGGATGCTCTCTCAGCCTGGACTCTTAGGGGAGTGTCTGGACCCTGCCCTGAGTGAAATGACAGACTCTGGATATCCCCTATATGGAAGGAAGTGGGGATAGGGTGGGAATCTGGGGGGATGGTGGGGGGTGTGGGAGGAGGGGAGGGAGAGGGAACTGAGATTGACATGAGAAGCAAGCTATTTAAAATTAAAGTAATAAAAAAAGCAAATAAGTATTAAGACTCAGAGTGTGTTTTAGTTAGGGTTTCTATTGCTGTGATGAAACACCATGACCAAAAAGCAAGATGGGGAAGAAAGTTTATTAGGCTCACACTTCCATAACATCATAGTCCATCATTGAGGGTAGTTAGGGCAGGAACTCAAGCAGGGCAGGAACCTAGAGACAGCAACTGATGCAGAGGCATGGAGAGGTGCTGCTTACTGGCTTGCTCCTTGTGGTTTTCTCAGCCTGCTGTCTTATAGAAGCCAGGACTGACAGCCCAGAGATGGCATCAACCACAATGGGCTGGGCCCTCCCCCATAAATTACTGAGTTAGAAAATGCCCTACAGGCTTCTCTATAGCCTGATCTCATGAAGGCATTTTCTTAATTGAGATTCCCTCCTCTCAGATGACTCCAGTTATGTCAAATCTACAGCAACAAACCATTTGGAATCCTCTTGAAACTAGGTCAGGATAAAAGAATTGTCTCCACTCTCTATTAGGTTTTGGAAAACCCAGAATAGGGGCATTGCAGGGAATCACTAAATTAAGCCCTACTGTTTCAGATTAGCTATGGTGTTTTGTAAGCTTTCTGCTGGTGATGGGGAAATCGAGTCTTAGAGATGGATTTTAATAAGGAGGCACGACTGGTTTTTCAGTCTGCCTGTTGAGCAGCACATACTCCTGGACTGATTTCAGTCTCCATTAAAGGAGAATGAGGTCCTGGCCTGGACCATAAATGTCTCCAATCGGGACGTGAGATCTTGTCCCAGAAGAAGAAGGCTCTCTGACACTATCATTTTCCACTGGGATGGGAGAGTGAGTAAAACAGCAAGCCATGGGCTTTCCAGAGACTTCTATCATGGTGATGCTATCAGGAGGAGAGTCGGGATTAGACTGAAGGGCTGACAAAGCAGCACCCGAAACTAATAGGAAGTTTATGTCTTGTCCCTCCACCAGCAGGGCGACCCGAGATTCACATAGAGATACTGGGTGTCAGGTACAGGACAACTCCAAGCTCCTTCAGTCCTGTTCTTGTTGGAGCAGGATCGGGTTACTTTCTGTCCACCCGTGCCTTTGCCACAGGGAAAGTGGTTCACCTGCTCTCCAATGTTTTGCTGACAATTGGGACAGGGTGGTGACACTTACTTTCTGTTTGGGCACTCCCTCTTGAAATGTCCTGTCCTTTCACATGCTCACATCATCCAGTAGGAGACACTAAGTCCCAGCAGCTCTTTAGTATTGGAGGGTGGCCAGCAACAAGGTGGTCTTTCTTTTCTTGTCACTCTCTTTCCCTAGTTTTACCCTGGTCTGGATTACAGAAGTCCTTGGTGGCTTCCTTGAGGAAATTGTCCGATAATGTCAGGCCCCAGGGGAATCTTCTGTCATTTCTGCTTGATATCCAGGATCAGGGTGGACTAAATTATGCTCATGGCAGCAGATAGACACAACTAAATCAGTCTCTCAAGATCGGGTGTCCTCTATTGACTCGGGATCTAAGTGGGTATGTTTCACCAGGGCTTCCCTGAGTCACTCTAGAAAGGTTGTGTGGTATCCTCTGCCCCCTGAGTTACCTAGGAAACTTGGGAATCATTCAAGAGTTTAGTGCAGATCCTCTTTAAGCCTTCTAAGATGCGAAACAAGAAATGCTGCAGACTGAGTGGTGACTCCCAGCATCTGGGAGGCAGATCTCTGTGAGTTCGAGGCCAGCCTGGTCTACAGAGCACATTCCAGGACAGCCAGAGCTATACAGAGAAACCCTGTCTTAAAAAACATACTCCTCTGGAGTGCTGGGATTAAAGGCGTGCGCCACCACCGCCCGGCCGTAGTTGACAGTACCACTTTCTCCTCTGAACCATAGTCTCAATATTCCTTACCCCCAAACATTCAAGCCGCCTCACCAACAAATCCCTAAAGATCTTGGTGTCTATGGGGAAAGAATGATTTGCAGTGAACAAACCAGCTTTGAAATCAGGACTGCCCCAGAGTAGCCAGAACATACGATAGACATCTGGATACCAGGAAAACATCTGTATGAGCTGTGTGGCTGCAACAAAGGCAAGATAACTGGACATTTTAAGAACCATTGTGGTGGCACACTCACTTAATCTGAGCATTTGGGAAGCAGAGGCAGGTGGATTTCTGAACTCAAGCACTGCTTGGTTTATCCAAAGTTCCAGGACAGCCGGGGCTACACAGAGAAACCCTGTCTCGAAAAACATACAACAAAACAAAACAAAACAAAACAAAACGAATCATATCAAGGTTTTCTGAGTGCTAAGAACATCAAAACAAAGTCCTTGTGGGTTGTAAATAACTGATGCTTGAGGAAAGGGTTGAGGAAACTAAAAGCCGAAACCCAAATAAAATACACACAGCAAAACAAATGCATGACTAAACGAATTATTATAAGCTAGATGGTCTCATAACCGCCATGAATGTCAACACATGAGTCTCAGGCCAACATTTGTCACCAAGCCCAATGACCTGGGTTCAATCCCTGTGGCCGACCCATATGGTGGAGGGAGGGAAGTGGTCTCCTCGGGTTTTCCTCTGAATTCTACATGGGTGCTGTGGCATGCATCTGTGCCCACAGAAGAAAGAAAATGTAACATCTTTTAAAGATAAGAATCTTCAGGCTGGAGCGATGGCTCCCCGCTTAAGGCCACCTGCTTCTGCAGAGGAGCCTGGCTTGGTTCCCAGCGCCATGTTAAGCAGCTGACAACCACTTGTGACACCAGCTCTAAGACATTCAGTGTCCTCCTATGGTCTTTATGGGCACCTGGACACAGAAGGCATTTGCTCACACATTCTCATCAATACAATAATAAAAGTAAATCTCCAGAAAAGATAATAATCCATTATCCTGCTAAGGAGCACCTTCCTGCTTTCCATTTTAATCTCTGTCCCTCCTCTATACATAATCAGCATGTCTGCTTTGACAGTAACCACAGAACTATACTGTATTTCTCAGTTACACGTCCTCACACACTGAAGTTTAGCTTGCCTTTAAAATATTTTGTTTGAGGGCCTGGAAAGATGGCTTAGTGGTTAAGGAACTCTTTGCTCTTGTGGTGAACCCTGATTCGATTCCCAGCACCCACATGGATGCTCACAGCCATTCTTCAGCTCCGATTTCAAGGAATGTGATACTCTCCTCTGACTGACTGAAGCATCAGGTGATGCACACACATACATGCAGGCGGTGCACAGACATACATGCAGGTGATGTACAGACATACATACAGGTGATGTACAGGCATACATGCAGGTGATGTACAGACACACACATGCAGGTGATGTACAGACATACATGCAGGTGGTGCACAGACATACATGCAGGTGATGTACAGACACACATGCAGGTGGTGCATAGACATACATGCAGGTGATGTACAGACACACATGCAGGTGATGTACAGACACACATGCAGGTGGTGCACAGACGCACATGCAGGTGATGTACAGACACACATGCAGGTGGTGCACAGACATACATGCAGGTGATGTACAGACACATGCAGGTGGTGCACAGACACACATGCAGGTGATGTACAGACACACATGCAGGTGGTGCACAGACATACATGCAGGTGATGTACAGACACATGCAGGTGGTGCATAGACATACATGCAGGTGGTGCACAGACATACATGCAGGTGATGTACAGACATACATGCAGGTGATGCACAGACGTACATGCAGGTGATGTACAGACACACATGCAGGTGATGTACAGACACACATGCAGGTGGTGCATAGACATACATGCAGGTGATGCACAGACGTACATGCAGGTGATGTACAGACACACATGCAGGTGATGTACAGACACACATGCAGGTGGTGCACAGACATACATGCAGGTGGTGCATGGACATACATGCAGGTGATGTACAGACATACATGCAGGTGATGTACAGATATACATGCAGGTGATGTACAGACACACATGCAGGTGGTGCATAGACATACATGCAGGTGGTGCACAGACATACATACAGGTGATGTACAGACATACATGCAGGTGATGTACAGACATACATGCAGGTGATGCACAGACATACATGCAGGTGATGTACAGACATACATGCAGGTGATGTACAGACATACATGCAAGTGATGCACAGACATACATGCAGGTGATGCACAGACATACATGCAGGTGATGTACAGACGTACATGCAGGTGGTTCACAGACATACATGCAGGCTGCTGGAAGAGAAAGGCCGTCATTGGTCTAACCCAATACTGTTGTGAAATATTATTTGAACTAGGCAAAGATGTGTTACAGTTCTTTGTGCTGCAGAATATCACTTTAACTGTGTAGAGGAGTGTTACAGTAACTAGGACAGCTACTAACTTAAGCTGTTAAAGATAATTAGGACATGCAAGTTAAAGGTCAGTCACCTTGAAAGTGATTGGATTTTTTAATGTGCTCAGAACTATGCTTGTAGTCATGTTAGGTATAAATGTAATTCATTTACAAGGACAACCTTTAGTCTTCTGTATATGTTGTCAAGGTTAAGCATGAGGCAAGTAACAAAAAAAGAGTCAAGTTTGTTCAAAATCAGGTAGACTTAATAGATTACATGATGGCTCTCAAACCCCTGAGAAAGATCTGTGAATATGGCAAAATACCACCTTCTGGTAGCAGCAGCTGGGGCTATCTCCAAAAATATGGGCAGCAACAGACTCTGCCTGCAGCTTGCTTCCAGTGTGGTAATGCTAACCTCTGGGCAAAAACTGCCCCGTGCCTCATCCCGGGCAGTGCTCTGACCACACTGTGGACACTGTTGGCTTGATGGCTCTACTCTGCCTCACTAAGGTAGGTCAGTATCCCCACATTTCTCCTCCATAGTAAAATCTCTGAGACCTTCTGGGTCTGGCTGATGCTTCCATGTGTGACAGCTGAAGACTGATGATCTCTGCCCCCAACGAAGCCAGTGAGATCACCGTGGAGGACCCCAGGCAGGCTGTTCAGGTAGCAGGCAAGTCTCTGTCGTCTTAATTGAGACAGAAGCCATTTGGTTTCCACCTTCTGCTCAATTTTGTCCTTCTCAGATCTCTGTGATGGCATTGCTGCTGAGCCCTAGCTTTATGGGTTTAGCAGCGGCAAGGAGACCTTAGCCAGCTCCTTCCCCAAGGCTGCAGCTGTCCAGTCAGTGCAATCCCCACGACGGCTGGGGTGGATGAAGCCAGTCAAGCTGCTCCTGCAGGTGCAGCACTCTGGCAAGCAGATCCTGGCAGACAAGCAATACCTGAGCATTGTAGACGACATAGTTCGAATCTCCAAAGATGAGGATATGCTGTTCTTCTGTTATGGCAATCTGGTAATATCATCTCCTACTTCCACTCAAGCTCTCAGTTTTGCCTTCAAGGACAAGTATAAGCAGGTGTTCCTGGGCAGCATGGGAAAAAACCATACCCAGTTCTGGTGGTATTTCTCCAGCAGCTTGGTCTCCAGAAGATCCACTGGTACCATCTTCCAGTGCCTCATCTACCTGTTGGAGTCCACCCAGGTCCTGATCAATTGGAACAAGTCCAGCTGAGTGTGAGTTCAAGGGCTTTGGGAGACTGCAGGTCAGCACATCAGACAGAATCTGCAGCCGTACCAGGGCTTCAATGTGTTGGTTTTGGGTATCATTATCTACCCATGCTGCTAACTTCAGGGTGAGCCACCCTGCCAAGAGTATGCTCCTGAACCCCAAGAATATACATATTGTGGTACAGCTGGATGATAGTGCAGGTGGTAATGGAGACATATGATCATGCAGTCTGGCTGGAAAGGGACAGGCATCACATACCTAGGCTCTGTGGGTTCCTAGATAAAGGTCTTCAAAAATGAAGATGGAAGGGACTTCCTCAAGGGCCTTCAATCTAACATCCTGCATGGCATGGGTGGGGCCTTTGTGCTGGTCATCAATGAGGAATTTTTAAAAAGGCATCTAAGCTTTCCCCTCCGCATAGATACTGCCGTGAGAATCCACAGAATAATGCTCACAGTAAAGGACCACTGACTTTCTATATCCTGCCGCCCAGATCATGTCTGGAAGGGACTCATTGTGAATCCCCTGTCCCATGGGGAGTCTCATGGCATCACTTCAGGTCCACAGGCCCAGGGGTAGACTTAGACGCCAGACGCTTGTAGGACCAGCCTTATATCTAACCATTTATTTAAACAAAGGGATCGTGCACTCCAGTTTGTTATGAGGTACTAGCTTCTCTGTGATAGGTCAAAATTCCAATTATGTTCTGTGGTGGAGTTTTTGCTGGGAAATGAAGCAGGATCTGGAATGGGGTAGGAATGAAACAGCTACAGGATAGGGAGGTGAATTGTGAATGCTGTCATTTGAATATGTTATAACTGATGCACACATGAACCCACAACAGCTGTGTTCATCTGCACAAGATTAGCATAAGATAAAATCGGTGAAAATTCCAGCATGGGCAAGGGGAGATAAGCTCTTGAGGCCCCATTCATAGCTGACAAGCTTTGGGAAGTTGATAGCTGCTGGGGAGAAAGGATCACTTTGTGTTGGAGATGTGGCTACAAGTAGGTTGCCCATGCCCCAGGGATGACTCCATTCCCATTCATATAGGGTAACTGAACTCAAGGACATATTCATAATAATAATAATAATACAAAGAAAGAAGACATGAAGTTGGGAAAGAGATCAGCTGGTGGGTCCTGGGGGAGGGAGATAATTGGGGTGAATAAGATCAAAATACATTGTATATGTGTATGAAATATTCAAAGAATACATGAAAATATTATTTTTTAAAAGTCAGTTTCTTTTTAATAAGCAGACCAAAGCAAACGAACGTTAAAATTAAAACTATGATGCCATTCATATTAGCAAAATAACGAAATATATATATGTATAGATAGAATAAAATACATATAGGATCATATCCAAAATTGTGGTGAATGAAATAAAAGATCTAGATAAATGTATAAAAATGGTTTTGGGAGGCCAGGTGTGGTAGTATACACCATTAATCCCAGAACTACAGAGGCAGAACTGTTAGATTTCTGAGTTTGAGGCCAGACTGGACTATATAATGAATTTCAGGCCAGTCAGGTATACATAGTGAGACCCTGTTTCATGAGAGAAGTCCCCACCTTTGTTTAAGGTAAGTTCTTACTCTGTAACCCACCTATCCTGGCCTGGAGCTTATTGTATAGCTCAACATCATGGCAGGGATTATCAGCTGCTGGTATTTGTTGTGGTTTCCCCATGTTTTCTGTCTTCCACCAGAGGTGATTTTGCCTACGAAAAGGAAGAATGGTAAAGCTGGTGTGGTGACTTGAAACAAAATGGCGCCCAAAGGTTCATAGGGAGTGGTACTTAGGAGTAGCGGTGGCTTTGTTGGAGGAAGTGTGTCACTAGGATGACTTTGACGTTTTAGAAGCTCAAGTCAGGCCCAATGTGGCAGTCACTTCCTGCTGCCTACTGACATGGATGTAGAACCCTCAGCTCCTTCTCCAGCACCGTGTCTGCCTGCGTGCCGCCACGCCACTTGCCATGACGATAATGGACTAAACCTCTGAAACTGCAAGCCAGCCCCAATGAAATGTTTTCCTTTATAAGAGTTGCCATGGTCTTGGTGTCTCTTCACAGCAACCAAACCCTAAGACAGTTGGCCACTTCACCAACTCACCCAGGGCTTTTAGATAGGACTGGTGCCTATTTCGTTGTTAATCTCTGTGGCGGCATCTGCCTCGTTATCCTGGTCACTAGGTTCCCATCATGGCCAGTTTCCTTCCTCAAATTTCCCATCCCATCACAGGCAGGCCCTGGGAACTTCCGACACAGCCTCTGCGGGCTTCATTCTCAGTTCTGGCAGGCTTCCCCAAGGTTGTGAAATAAGCCAGGCCCTCATCAAAGGGCAGCCAGAGCCTGCCTCAGATGGGACTTGTCTTTCTACAAAAGACCTGTTTCTGCCTGCACTGCTGGCACTTCTGCCAAGTCCCTCCACAAGAGCCTCAGTTGGCACGGCAGAGTACAGTCCCAGCTACTTAGGAGGTTAAGGCAGGACAATCACCTGAGCCCAGGACTAGTCTGAGATATATGGAAAGACCCTGTCTCAAACAATAAAAATGAAACTAAAACAAATCAGATGATTAGTTGACCAGAAGGTTCTTTGTTGAAGATTTTTCCTTCCCCATCATGGGTAAATCCAGGACACGGTGTGGTGGTTTGAGTGAGAACGGCCCCCATGGGCTAAATGCATGTGAATGCTTGTTGCATAGCTGGTGGAACTATGTTCACGAAGGACTGGGAGGCATGGCCTTGGCGGAGGAGGTGTGTTACTGGTGGGCTTTGAGGTTTCTCAAGCTCATAACACAGACTCAGTTTCTCTCTCTCTCTCTCTCTCTCTCTCTCTCTCTCTCTCTCTCTCTCTCTCTCTCTCTCTCTGACCCCAACTTTTGGATCAGATGTGAGTTCTCAGCTGCTACTCCAGTGAGATGCCTGCCTGCCTGCTGTCATGCTCCCAGCCATGATGATGTTATGGACACCCTCGGAAACTGTAAGCAATCCCCCCAATGAAACCCTTCCTCCTTCCCCCCTCCCTCCTTCCCCCCTCCCTCCCTCCCTCCCTCTCTCCCATCCTTTTTGATATTTGGAGACAGGGTTTCTCTGGGTAGGTCTGTCTGTCCCGGAACTCACTCTGTAGACCAGGCTGGCCTTGAACTCACAGAGATCCTTCTGTCTCTGAAAGGCATGTGTGCCACCACCACCCAGAGAACCCCCTTCTTCTCTAAGTTGTCTCAGTCTTTTCACAGCAATAGTCTGCATGGGTATTCAAGGTGGCCCCAGGGGAAAGGGTCTTGCCCTAGGCTTCACACTTCAGAGGCTGCCACATGTCACAAAGATATGTATAGAAAACTGCATGGGCATGTCTTGGGATCCAGTGGACAGATCATTGCTGACATAGTCCCAAGCCGTGATTTTCTCAGACAGCCACTCTTGTGACTGATATTCAGACTTCAGAGAAAGCCAGGTGTGGTGGCTCGTGCCTGGAATCCCAGAACTCAGGAAGATCAGGCAAGAGGATTAACTGAAAGTTCTGGGCCAGTCTGGATTCCAGTGTGAGAACCCGTCCCAAGAAAACTAAACAGACAGACTCAGGGAAGATGTCTTTGTGCAATGCTTGTTTACTATTCTATAAGGAAAAGGTGCCTCTTTCTTTTTTGATGCTGTGAAGGTGTGGTTGCTGTGATCTGCAGATCTCGGAGGTAGTCACTCCTTTGAAGTGCTGGGACCACGGGAACTCAGGTGAAAGAAAGGAAAAAATGAACTCATCAAACCCTTCCTTTCAGATAGCACAGTTCTTAGGGTTTCTATTGCTGTGCTAAAGACCATGACCAAGCTGGGTGATGGTGGCCCACATCTTTAATCCCAGCACTTGGGAAGCAGAGGCCGGTGGATCTCTGAAGTTTGAGACCAACCTCTTCTCAAAGCGAGCTCCAGGACAGACAGAGTTGTAACATGCAGAGACAAAACAAAGCAAACAAAAAGACCACAACCAAAAGCAAGTTGGAGAGGAAAGGTTTATGCTTCCACATTACAGTCCATCATCAGAGAAAGTCAGGGACAAATTCAAGACAGGAACCTGAAGGCAGGAACGGAAGCAGAGACCATGGAGAGATGCTGCTTACCAGCTTGCTCCCTATAGCATGTTCAGCCTGCTTACTGACCACCAAGGACCACCAGCCAGGGGTGGCCCCACACTGGGCCCACTCTTCAATTGTTAATCAAGAAAATGGCCTACAGGCTTGTCTATAGATCAGTTTGAGGGGGGAATTGTCTCAGTTTAGGTCCCATTGCTGTGGGGTGTCCACCAAAGAAGACTGCTCAGACACGGGTTTAAGCCAACAAAAAGTTTATTAGCTGGCTGGTGTTTGGGAGCCCAGTGCAGCCCTGAGCCTTTCACAGGGTGAGCTCTTAAGTACATAAACCATAACCTGGGTGGACAACACCTCAGTTAACAAGAATAGTCAGCCAGGAATGGGACTACAGAAGCCAAAGGCAAGGTTGGTACATCTAGAGACTTTCCCACAACTATGGACTTTGGCAGATTAGGCCTTTGTTTTAGTTTTGTTAGGTGCTACTGTCTATGTGCTGAGTTTTATAGCCTGAATGGCACTTCCATCATGGAGTCAGGTGTGTTAAGGTAGTGACTTTCAACCGTCCTACTGTTGCAATCCTTAATACAGTCTCTCATGTTATGGTGACTCCCAAACATAGTTATTTCATGCTACTTCATAACTGCAATTTTGCTAGTATAAATATCTGATATGCAGGATATTTGACATTCAACTCCTGTAAAGAAGTCATTTGCTCCAAAGGGGTCATGACCCACAGGTTGAGAACCATTGTGCTAAGATCTGGGACCCTATTACACTATCTTCCCAGACAACCCTAGTGTGTAGGGGCTGGGGAGATGGTTTTGTTTCCAGCACCAACATGAGGCAGCTTACAAGCAACACAGCATGAATTCAGATCATTCCAAGGCAACCAAACATTATTTACAGCATTACAGTGGGGCCTGGCATGGATCTTGACCTTGAGCTGCGAGATGGAAGGCAACATAGACTAATATCTCAGTAGCACTTAATAATTCAGGATTGCTCTTTTTCAAATTCATGGCTTAGAGTGACCATTCTATTTGGAGAATGCCACTGTTTTTTGTTTTGTTTTTTGGTTTTTCGAGACAGAGTTTTTCTGTGGCTTTGGAGGCTGTCCTGGAACAACTCTTGTAGACCAGGCTGGTCTCAAACTCACAGAGATCCGCCTGCCTCCGCCTCCTGAGTGCTGGGATTAAAGATGTGCACCATCACCGCCCAGCAACCATTTCTTTTTTTTTTCAAGATTTTACCCCTAATTCTTTCTATTATGATCACAGATGGTTGATTAACTACATTCTGTAAATTTATTTTATTTGTTTATTTTATGTGCATTGGTGTTTTGCCATGGGTGTTGGGTCCCCTGGAACTGGAGTTACAGACAGTTGTGAGCTGCCATGTGGGTGCTGGGAATTTAACCCAGGTCCTCTTGAAGAGCAACCAGTGCTCTTAACCACTAAGGCACCTCTCCAGCCCGGATTAATTACATTCTTAAAAACCTTCTACTGCTTGCTGTCTGCAGTAGCCTGGAATGGTGAGATATCAGGAGTCTCTCTCTTTCTGCCCCCTTTCTTTGTGTGTGTGGGGGGAGGAGAGAGAGAGAGAGAGAGAGAGAGAGAGAGAGAGAGAGAGAGAGAGAGAGAGAAAGGATGTGGGGGGGGGTCTTATATATCCCAGGCTAGCCTTAAACTTATCATGTAGCACAGGACGACCCTGAATCCCGATCCTCCTGCCTCCACTTCCCAAGTGCTGGGATTCCAGACTCGAATCTTGGTTTTATCACACTTGGGTCTCTCTCCTCCAATTCTTTTTCTTCACACTTTTCTGTTGATTTCAAATCCTCTACTTCCTCCCTGTCCTGGAAAATAATCTATAAAGACAAGTTTCTGTTCTTGGTCAGAATGAACCCTTCCTTGACCAAGAGTCCGATTCATATAAACTCCGATAGCTTTTAAGAGGATTGCTTCCCTCGGTGGCGATTCACTGAGTGCCTGCCAGGTGCCTGGCAGGACTCTGGGAGTTGGGATCACACAGGAACACATGTGTTCTCTGAACTAGAACCACGAATGGTAAAGATGAGGCTGGGGAGATGACTTGGTTCCCACTACCAACACAAACAAGGGAGCTCACAGCTACCTGTAACTCCAGCTATAGCAGGTTTGACACCCTGTTCTGTCTTCTATGGGCATTGCATTAACACATGCGCATAAGTACCAATTTCCACACATCCTTAGGCCTACTCCTTTGTTTTTTAGGTAAGATCTCATGTGGCCTAGTGTGGTAGTTTGAATGTTATTGGCACCCGTAATCTCATAGGGAGTGGCACTATTAGGAGGTGTGGCTTTGAGTGGGTATGGCCTTGTTGGAGGAAGTGTGTCACTGTGGGGGTGGGCTTTGAGGTTTCCTATGCTCAGGATGCCACCCAGTGTTTCAGACAACTTCCCGCTGACTTCTGGTCAAGATGTAGCCAGCACCACATCTGCCTGCACGCTGCCCATGCTCTCTGTCATTATGGTGATAATGGACTGAACCTCTGAACTGTGAGCCCCCTCAATTAAATGTTTCCTTTATAAGAGTTGCCATGGTCACGGTGTCTCTTCACAGCAATAAAAACCCCAGCTACGACACCTAGGCTGTCCTCAAATTTCACATATACCCAAGGATGAATTTTACCTTTAAATCTTCCTACATCTCGGATGCTAAAATTAAAGGCTTGCCCCCCTCCCCAGTTTATGTGGAATTGGGAATTGAACCTAGGACATCGTGCATGCTAGGCAGGCCCTCTATCAACTGAACTGTGTTCCCAGTCTCCCCAGAATGTTTGGTTTGGTTTGGTTTGGTTTGTTAGCACTGAGATTTTTATGGTGAGCCCTGCTCCAGACAGTGAGGTGTGCCCCTAGTAATCTCAATGAATAAAACCTGGACATCCTACCAATCTGTGAGCAATGCCATCAAGAAATTGATGGCCAGGCAGTTTCTGTAGACCAGCTCACAGGCTGTCATTGTCACATGACTAAGCCCAACAGCCAGGCGCAGAACACTTTTCATCTGGAACTCGACCATGTGGAGGCTCGGGGCTCAAAAGCCGTCTCACATTTTGGCCGGCTTCTTGACCAACTTCGTATTATTTTTCTTAAAAATTCACTTGCTTACAGTGATCACGTGAGAGAGAAGGTGGGGGAGGGGAAGAGAGACAGAATAAGGGATGCATATATATTACGGCATATGTGTGGAGATCAGAGGACAGTTTTACAGGAATTGGTTCTTTTCTTTGACTGTGGGTTTTTTTTTTAGATTTTATTTTTTAAGTGTGTGTGTGTGTGAGAGAGAGAGAGAGAGAGAGAGAGAGAGAGAGAGAGAGAGAGAGAGAGAGAGAGAGAAGTGCAGGTACCAGCAGAGGCCAGAAGAGTGCATCGGATCCTCTGGATCTCGAGTTATAGGCGGCTGAGAGCCTCTTGACAGCTAACTGCATTTCGGAGACAAGGTCTCTTCTGTCATGTCATGTCGCTGTGCGCTTTAGGCTATGCACCCCCTGCCTACATCTAGTCAGGGGCAATGTACATCCTGACATACTTCCGCCCGCGTAACTCCCCCCATCATGTGTGATCAGGTGCAGATGGGTCAGACAAATTTGTTGGGGGGGTTGAAAACATAAATAGCGCTTTTGTGCTCAAACTACGTAGACCAGAATGGCCTTGAACTTGTGGCAATCCTTCCTCAACCTCTTGAGTGCCAGGATTATAGGTATTTACTACAGACTTGGCCATTTCTAGCTTTTAAACACTACTATTGTGAGTGTTTTTCATTACTTCAGTATATCATGAATTATCCAGACGATTCCAAGGTGACTGTTAAATAAACAAAACAAAAGCCAACTACATCTGGGCTTGTGCAGCTCCTGTCTAATCCCAGCATCTTGGAGGCTGAGGCAGGAGGACTACCATGAGTTGGAGGCCAGCCATGGTTACATGATGAGTTGTACATCACTTTAAGCTACCCAGAGAGAGTCTGTCTCAAACAATAGCAACAACAAAGCAAAAAATTACAAACCCCAAAAAACAATGTGCAAAAAGTGATCTCAGTCAGAGGTGGGGGCACATGTCTAAAAATCTCAGCTCTTGGGAGATATAAACAAGATGATCAGGAGTTCAAGGTCTGAACGGGCTACAAGAGGCCTTGTCTTACACACACACACAGAGAGAGAGAGAGAGAGAGAGAGAGAGAGAGAGAGAGAGAGAGAGAGAGAGAGAGAGAGAGAGAGAGAGAGAGAGAGAGAGAATTTCTGGGGAATAGCTCAGTGTAAAAGCAGTTACTTCAGACAGTCAGGACCTGAGCTGAGTTCGAATCCCCTGAATCACCCTCTCCCTCATAAAGCCGGAAGTAGCAGTTTGACCACACTCCTATGGCAAGATGGGAGATGGAGACAGGAGAATGGCCAGCAGTCTATTTTATAAGCAACAAATGAGACCCCATCTCAACCCAGGAAGAAGGTGTGGCAGACACTGAGGTTGTTTCTTACTTGTGGGTCTGTTTCCTTTTTTGGGCTTTATTACAATTTTGTTTTCTTGGCTATCCTTGTGCCTCAGTCTTCTGAGTGCTGAGATTACAGGCATGCACCGTTACACCTGGGTATGAATAGTTTGGGCAATGCATTCATCAGTGTTCTTGTAATTTTCATAATTTGCATGCATTTGCTATTATGTAATGACCTTATTTATTAATTGTGCTGCTTTTTGGTGACATCTGCCTCATCTGCTGCCAAAATAGTAATCCCAGCTTGTCCCCTGTTCATGTAGGAATATCCTCTTATATGACTGCTCTGTGAATAATGTTCTTGGTTTGTGTTTCTTTTCTTTCTTTCTTTCTTTTTTTGTTTGTTTGTTTTTCGAGACAGGGTTTCTCTGTGGTTTTGGAGTCTGTCCTGGAACTCCCTCTGTAGACCAGGCTGGCGTCGAACTCACAGAGATCCATCTGCCTCTGCCTCCTGAGTGCTGGGATTAAAGGCATGTGCCACCAATGCCAGGTGGTTTGTGTTTCTTATAAGCAACAAATTTTTAGATTGTTTTTATTGCCAGGAAACCACCATTTGATAGAAGAATTCATCTTGTTGTCATTTAGTGCCTGAAATACCTGAATTTTTAACATTTTTGCCATGCCATGCTTCTTTTTAATTTTTATGTATTGCCTCATTTTCAGTTTTTGGCACTTGTGCAGGGTACTTCAAAATTTGTTTCCCTTTAAATCATATCAACAGATGATCTGAATAAATCTGTCTTCCTAAGATTTTCAGTTATGTTTTTATAAAATTGTCAGCACTCACATTTGCTTCTACTATTAACCTGAATACTTTGAATTAATTCTCTCTTTTTCTCCTCTTTGTTCTTTAGGGACTCTAGATTCATGTAAGTTAAGGCTGCACGAATAATAAAAGCTCAGAGACAGATATTTTGGCTCAAGCTGAAGATCAGAAAAGCAAAGTGGCCAGCCACTAACTAGCTCTTACCGCTACCTCAGACTGAAAGGGTGATCCTGTGTCCACAGATGAGACTGAGTCTGACTGAATCTGTCTCCACCAAACCTCAGGCTCCAATGAGTGCCTGTCTCTTCCCTTATCTTCCTCTCTCCACCCAGCCATATCACTCCTGTCTCTACCTCCCATGTGGGATCAAAGGCGTAAGCTGTTTCTCCTTTAGACTGATTCACTCTCATGTAGCCCAAACTGGCCTTGAATTCACAAAGATTCACCAGCTTCTGCCTCCTGAGTGCTGGGATTAAAGGCCTGTGTTTGTCAGGGTTCTCTAGAGAAGCAGAACTTATAGAATCTGTCTGTCTATCTATCTGTCTATCTGTCTGTCTGTCTAGAAAGGGAATCTATTAGAATCGCTTACATGCTGTGGTCCAGCTAGTCCAATAATGGCTGTCTACCAACAGAAGGTTCAAGAATTCAGTCATTGTTCAGTCCACGAGGCTGGATGTCTCAGGGCTGCTCTTCAGTCTACACCAGAATCCCAAGAAGTAGGCTTTAATGCTATGAGAGGATGGACTTGCCAATGAGAAGGGAGGGTAAGCAGCAAGCTTCCTTCTTCCATGTCCTTACCCACGCTGCCGACAGGTACGGCTCAGATTACAGGTGGCTCTTCCCACCCCAAAAGAGCTGGATTAGAAGTGGCTCTTCTCACTTCAAATGATTTCATTTAGTAAAAAATCCCTCACAGGTGAACCCAGCTGCTTGGGTTTTAGTTCAATCCAGATGCAGTCGGGTTGACAACCAACAATAGCTATCTCAAGTTCACCCCTTATCAACTTGATACACAGCCATATCTCTTTATGTCATTCTTAGTTTCCAGATGAAAACAGTAACCAGATTATAATCATGCTTAGCGTGATATAACTATCCCATATACAGCTGCAAATTGTAAATGCATATATTTAACCAGGTCATAATTATGCCTAATGTAATACAACTATCCCTCATATAACTGCAAAAGCCCAACTTTAGAATAGGTGGTAATGTTCTTTGAAGGACATTGTTTTAGTATCCCAGACTTAAATATGATAACCATTTATATCCTCGCTCTGTCTCTCTCTGTGTCTCTCTATCTCTGTGTCTGTCTCTTCTCTCTCTCTCTCTCTCTCTCTCTCTCTCTCTCTCTCTCTCTCTCTCTCTCTCTCTCTGTTTTTAGAGACAGGATTTCTCTCTGAAACAATCCTAGCTGTCCTGGAACTCACTCTGTAGGCCAGGCTGGTCTTGAACTCACGGAGATCCACCTGCCCCTGTCTCCCAAGTGCTGGGATTAGAGATATGCACCACCACTGCCCAGTCATTTATATTCCATTAATTTGTTACACTATATGATAAAGAAATTGAGGAAAGAAAACACAAACATCTATACAAACACATTCTTCACAAAATATGACAGGAACACTCATGTCAACTATAATCCTCATGTCTGTAACTGGTCACATGACCGCAACTGGTATTTATAACTGCTTCCTCTACTACCCATCCTGTATTTCCTCCACCCTCAGCAAGAACCTCAGCAGGTCTTGGCTCTTTTCCTGGAGAGTGACCCATAGCTTCATTCCCGATGGGTCAGTGCCGTTTGTCATCCTGCCTGGACTAGGCTGTTGTAGTTTCCCATTGACTTTAATCACAGGGCATGGTAGCACCAAGAATCGCCTTAATGGATCTCCTGGACTTCAGACATCATCTTTCTTACCTCCACTGTGGAGAAGCAATCCCATCTCCCCATGGTAATCTGGATCAATCACCCTTCCCAACACTGTTTGTATTTCTTTCTTAGCTTGTTGGCACAAGGGCTCTGGAAGCCCAAAGTGGCCAGGGGAAGTCTGAGCTTCCAGTTCAATGGAATGTTTGTTGTGTCTCCTGGCTGGAGATGTTTTGTTTCTTCCCTCTGGAACCAAAACAACTAGGCCGAAAGAACTAAAGGTCATGGGAACCGGAAGCAAAAGTTTTCCTAGTGGGTCACTGGAGGTGCTAGTGAGTGGAATTATTCCCTTTTCCACCCCTTGATTCCTGGACACGCAGATCCTGGCTACGGGAGAAATCATACCATGTATTGGACACTGATTCAAAGCATAAGCTGCCTTCTGGAGAACCCTGCTCCAGCCCTCCAGGCTGCTGCCACCTAATTGACACTGTACGTATAAAATCAAAACGCCATTCTATCTTTGTATCAGGCCACTTGCTTCATTATGGGGGGGAACACAGTAAGATCAGTGGATTCCACAGTCGGGGGCTTACTTCTCTGGCTGTGAAGTGGGTCAGTTTCCTGGTCAGAAGCAATACTGTGTGGAATACCATGATGGTGGGTAAGGCATTCTGTGAGTCCAGGGATGGTGGTTTGGGCAGAAGCATTACGTGCAGGAAAGGCAAATCCGCAACCAGACTAAGGATCTACTCCAGTAAGGACAAAGTGTCCTTTCCATGGAAGAAGTGGTCCAGTGGAATTTATTAGTCAGGGTTCTCTAGAGCAACAGAGTTTATAGAATTAATCTCTAAATATAGAAAGGGGAATTATGAAAGCGACTTGCAGGCTGTGTTCTAACTAACGAAACGACTGCCTATATGAATGAAAGGGTCAAGAGTCCAGCAGTGGCTCAGTCCAGGAGGCTGGATGCCTCTGTTGGTCTTCAGTGTATGCTTGAATCCTGAAGAAGTAGGCTCTAATGCCAGTAAAAGAACGCACCTGCCAGTGAGAGCCAGGGCAAGCAGACAAAGAGAGCCCACTTCCTTCCTCCATGTCCTTTCTACGGGCTGCCAGCAGAGGCATGGCCCAGATTAAAGGTGAGTCTTCCCACCTCAAAAGATCTGGGTTAAAAGTAGATCTTCTCACCAGGCGCTGGTGGCGCACGCTTTTAATCCCAGCACCCAGGAGGCAGAGGCAGGCAGATCTCTGTGAGTTCGAGGCTAGCTTGGTCTACAGATCAAGTGCCAGGATAGGCTCCAAAGCTACACGGAGAAACCCTGTCTCAAAAAAAATCCCTTACATACATACCCAGCCCCTTGGGTTCTAGTTAATTCCAAATGTAGTCAACTTGACAATCAAGAATAGTCATCACATGCTCTCTGTCCCTTATTTCAAGTCTTTTGTTGCCTGTCTTGCCTTTTCTTGCCAAATGTATCCTTTGTTACTGTTACAATGTGCTGGTTTCTCATGTGCATCATGCTATTGACAGACCTCCTCTCTTTCCTAGAATTGCCTTGTGGTTAAACCCTGGTATGGGCAGAGCTGTATGCCCATGCCATATGTGGGTGAACATTTGTAATGTGATGTGTATGAACATTTGCTTAAACATCGTAGTCTTTGCCCCTTCAACCTCCTTCTCCCAGATGCAGATTTCCTAGACTACATAAGGGATCTGGCTGTCTTCTAAAGTCAGACAGGAAAGAGACTTGCAAAATGTAAAACAATGTCTTCCTTTCTGACTTTGGTAAAATTTCTCATGAAACGTTGCATATGTTAGCACGTAGAGAACATATGGATTTTTTGCAGTGCTAGGGATTGTGAACTGAAGCTTGCAGAAAATAACCACATGTATGTTAATGATTCTATGTGACTGATTAGGTCTTAGAACTTGGTATTTATGGAGAGTTGTTGTACGCCTGAAGCCAAATTAGCTTGGGCTGTCGTTAGCCTCTTGGTTGCCATTTGTTTCTCCCTTCCACGTCCCATTTAACATCCCTGAGAGCACTACCTTCCACCAACCCAAAGGCTAAGGATGGCATCAGATAGCACCTGAAACCTACACAGTCTGCCCAGCTTTGCTGTAACCCTTACGTTCCAACCAAGGTAAAAGACCTTGCTTTATGACTATTTGTTCTATAGGTGTAGAACCTTCACGATGCAAACTGAATCTGTGTTCCTAGGCCATCATGGTCACTCATATTTTATTTCAGAATAGACTGCTTCTTATTCCCTTTAAGTGAGAGTTGTGTCTCATGCCCATAGGATGGGCCTAAGGTATACATGCTAGGCAAGCTGTTCCCCCTAAGTCATACCCCCTCAGCCCTGAATGGCATTTTAAAGTTGATAGAGACACATTTTATTCTTTGGCTTTTTGATAAAGGGTTTCTCTGTGTAGCCCTGGCTGTCCTGGAACTCCCTATGTAGACCAGGCTGGCCTTGAATCACTGAGATCTGCCTCCTAAGTGCCAGGGCGATTAGATACATTTAAAAAGTCTCGGTTTCAGTTCTATATACAACAAATTGCAGGCGGATTTTTCTGTTCCTCCAGCCAACTCCCGAATCACAACATGGAGTCTTCTTATTAATTATGAAAGCTCGGCCAATAGCTTAGGCTTATAACTTAATTAACCCACATCCTTTAATCTTCATTCTTTTATATTCTCTATGCGGCTTTCTCTCCATCTGGCTGTTGACCCCGCCCCTTTCTCTTCCCAGTGGTTTTTTTGTCTCTGCCTGGAAGTCCTGCCTATACCTCCCGCCTAGCTATTGGTCGGTTAACCTATTACACCAATCACGGTAATACATTTTCACATAGTGCACAAATATCCCACAACAGTAAATACTGGTAAATTTAACTTCTAAACAGAAGCTTCCTGGGGTCCTTAAAGTTGCTTAAGAGTGTAGGTCAAGTGTGGTGACTCCTGTCTAGACAGCCAGAACTGGAGAGGCTGAGGAGGAAGATCAAGAGTCAGGGGCTGCTCTTCTGAAGGACCCAGGTTTGATTCCCAGCACCCACATGGTGGCTCACAACTCTCTGTAACTCCAGCTCCAGGGGATCTAATGTCCTCTTCTGGCCTTCACAGGCACAAGGCACACATGCAAAATACCCATACAGTAAAAAAAAATTAAAAAGAGTTCAAATCTAGCCTCAACATACAGTGAAACCCTGTCGCAAAAAGGAAGGGGCTACAATAGCCTTGAGACAAAAGCATTTTGAGAGCTACTGATGTAAGGCATCATTAGATCATTTTTCTGGTAGGTAGGCTGTTTTAGCAACTGCTAATAAAAGCATTTCTGGATGCCTGAGCAGAATCCTTGGGGGAGAAATCATCTTTGGAAAAGGAAACTCATGAGCCAATGTGGCTGGAGAAGGTCTGGAGAAGGGGAAGAGCTGAGACTGTTCAGCCTGAGAAAAGGAGGAAATTTTGAAGTATGTGTGGTGAGGATCAGGGGAGAGGAAAAACGAGGCCAAGGAGAAGATGGCCTGCACCGTGACTGGAGGTAGAGCCGAGAGGAAAGAATGCCCAAAGGAAGCTGTGGCTGCTTGCTAGTTTTCAAATTATCTTCAGGGATCTCTGTGAGACCCTTCATTAAGAGAAAAACCTCTCCAGGCAGTGGTGGCCTATATCTCTAATCCCACCAGTCGAGGGGTAGAGACAGGAAAATCTTTAAGTTCGAGGCCAGCCTGGTCAGCAGAGTAAGTTCCAGGACAGACAGAGCTGTTGTTACAGAGAAACCCTGTCTGGAAAAACGGGGAGGGGGTGAAGGAGGAGAAAGGAAGAAAAAGCCTATTATACATCTGAATGACTGGAGAGATGGCTTAGCGGGAAAAAGTGTTTGCCACGCAAGCATGAAGACCTGAGTTTGGATCCCCAGAACACATGTAAAAGCCAGGTTCGGGCACAGGAAAGGCACAGTTAGTGTTAGTAACTCCAGTTGTCCTGAGATGGGGGCAGAGACAAGTGATGTCTGGGTCTCTCTGGACAGTCCATCTAGTTGAATCCAGGAACCCCAGTTTCACTGAGAGATCCCACCTCAAAAAGTATGTAGGAGAACAATTAAGGAATACATCTGATGCTGCCCTCTGGCTTCAGATGCACCCCTCACAGGTATATCAGCCACCCCCATTAAAATAAAAAAGAGTTCATTTACAGCTTTGGCTAAAATCTTTCCCCCATAGAAGTGTGCAGGGCTCTCGGTGTAGATTGTTTTGTACTCCAGATATGGTATTTCCTGTAGGGATCCTGATTTCTTAAGACCCCACTGTAGGGTAGGGTGGTACACCATGGCTGTTCCACATCCACAGTAAATATCTGTTGTTATAATTAACATCACCCTTGGTAACTGATGTTTGGGGAAACTGAGGGAGAGGAGCTTTGTTGTATGTTAGAGTTGATTAATGAAGAGAAAAATACGAGGCAAAACAAGGAAGACAGATTTCTGAGCGAGTTGGAAATCAGGACATTAATGGGTAAATGGAAGGCTCTCCTGCCCTAGCCTGTTTCTGGGATGAAGGTAAGAATAGCTTCCCACATTATGTAGTAAACAAACATCTCAGGTGGCATATGAATGGAGATGGAGACAGGTAGACGTTTGTGAGTTGTTGCATAGTTCTGGTCTACAGAGCACGTGAGGCACCCCCCCCAAAAAATAAGTACAACCACTGGAAATTTTAGCTGGACATGGTGGCACACATCTTTAGTCCCAGCTCTTGGGAGGCAGAGGCAGGTGAATTGCTGTGAGTTTGAGACCAGCCTTGTCTACACATCGAGTTCCAGACCAGTCAGGGCTATACAATGAGATTCTGTTTCAAAAGACAGTAAAAAAAATGTGGATGGATGAGTTTATTTACAGTTCGGCCAGAACTTGGGAGAAAAAAATTCTTAATTCTCTGTCTTGCCTACTGCAGTGTTACTGTTTCTAGAAACAGATGAGATAAAAGACAGGGGATCTGTGTATGGAGATACAGCCATGACTTCAGTTGCCTGAACCAGGAGACAGAGAGGAGAGGATGCCCTCACAGATGGCAGGCTCTGGGGTAGTAATGGGTCTGAGGCCCCTTTCTGCTGTCAGCATGCTAATGCTTTTAGGCATCCTAATACTCCCATTACAGCCCCACCATTCCAGGCAAATCCTGAAGATTCTGGAAAAGGACCTCTTGTTTCCCACCATGAGGGGGTTTGAGTCCAGTGCACTGGATTTTCAGAGAGCTGCATGGCTGTAGCTCAGGTCCGGGTGTCAAGGAACTGGATTCCTGTTTTCCATACAGGGCTTGTCATTTAATGGCTGGGGACTTGCTGTCACCCCTGTCCGGTGAGAGGAGACAGGAAGGTTGCAGCACCTCACTTCCTGGTGAAGATAGAAAAGGTAGGTAGGTCTTCACAGAGGTGGTCTCTTTGATTTCCCAAGCTCACACTCTCAGCCTGTCTTGCTACATTTTTTTGGATTTTTATCAGGCTTTCCCAATAGGGGGTGAACATAATGTTCACTTATGATGTGGGCAAAGAGCGAAGGGCTTTCTCTTCTCCAGCACACTTTTACTCTGATATGGAGGGTTTGTAAATAAACGGTGCTTTCACAGTCCACCCAGGGTTTAGTGTTTGGAAACTTTGTCGCTCTCAGGATGAAAGTAGCGATCTGCGATTATGACATCATCACTGTTACTTACCCCATAGCACAAATCTGCCTGAATGGAGAAGAGCTGGGTGTGTCCATAAGGGTATTTAACATGATGATTAAAATATATTAATGATAATTTCACTTCTCCAGCACCATACATCTTAGGCTCTTCTTTAAAAGTGCTTCCACGGGCTTTAATTAGGAAGAAGTAAACCCAGCCCATTCTACAAAAGAGGAAAGTGAAATGCTGGGGTAGGGGTGCGTGGGGAATTAACTCCTCACCCCCCAACAGTGGGCTAAACCTTTCCTCTCTCCCTTCCACCAAGAACTGACATTCACAGGCTCATAGACACTTAAGACATTTGAGACGAACCCCCACACACTTGAGGATGCAGATGAAACTATTGATTAATCTAGCCTGGGGGGGTGTGGCTCAGCGGTAGAGTCAAGCGTGCAGCAGGCCCTGGGTTTCCATCCTGATCACATCAAAGAAAAATAGTTTAGTTTAAGTCACCCTCTCTCTACCAGTATCAAAACAAAGCGAATAACAACAACAAAATAGCCAAGACAAGAAAGCCTGAGGTTCGAATGGGCCATAAGACCCAGCTGTTCTGAGACTCATTCTCCTCTTTAGTCGTGGCTTATGTGTGGTGCTGCTTAACTCAAAATGGAAAATCGGATTGCTTACTTTCCTCCCTTTTATAGATCATTTCCATTTTCAGAGGCAGGAAGCAGACAGGGATGCCTGAAGGGAAATGCAGAGAAAAGCAGAAGACAGTCTTTGCGGCAGCTGTATCTGAAAAGGTCCAAGTGAGGGCCATGTATCTTAGAAGCTACAATGAAGAATTCCCAGCACAGGTGACGGAAACCCACGCAGTCATCAGTCCCACAGCTGCTAGTCCCTTTTCTCTTAGTCACCCCGCCCCCACTTGTTCAGCTTCACCATCTAAAGTCAAATCCAAAAAGCAGTCTCCTTTTTGTGCTAGGCATTTCTATCTGCTTCATTTTTTCCCTAATAAGTAAGAACTTTGAAAACAGAAGCATAAGATCATTATCACGGTCATCAGGAAACCAGTTCTTGAATGCTATCTGATACTCTGTCTATTTTGTTTTGGGCTGTTTCAAGATTGTTCCCAAAATTGCAGCACTTGATGTTTCTTCTGTTTTTTGTTTCTTTGTTTGTTTAGAAGCCTCTTTTCCTTTCCCTTTCTCCCATTCTATTAATTTGGTGGAAAATAAGTGATCATATGGCACATAGAACCTTCCAGTCTATATTTAGCTAACCGTGCACATTTCTTCATCCGTCACTTCTCTTTCAATGGCCGTTAGATCTGGAACTTTGGCATCTCTCTGCTTTGGTTTTGGTTAGGTGTACTTTGGCATCAAAGCTGGCTTTTCTCTGTTTTCTTTTTTGTTTCGTTTTGTGTGTGTGTGTGTGTGTGTGTGTGTGTGTGTGTGTGTGTGTGTGTGTGTGTGTTGGGGGTTAAACCTGGGGCCTTGCCCATGGCAGATACTAACTCTAGTGGTCATTTTCACGTTTGGTTTTGAGACCTTTGACAAGGTCTTGCTTAAGTGAGTCAGGCTGACTTTAAACTCACTTACCCGGTAGTCCAGGCAGGCTTTGATTTTGTAATCTTCCTGCCTCAGTCACATGAGTATCTAGAATTCTAGGTCTGTGTCGCCAGGCCCTGGAGCTGTGCTTTCTGTTGTAATGCATTGCATCACATAGGAGGCGGTGTCAGACGCTCTGACCCTGACATCTGGGACACACTTAGATGGAATAGTAGAATCCACGACGTTATTGCAATGTTTTCATTTCATTGTCTCTGTCTTTATTAGCTGGCTCATGGAGCCATACTCCGAGCCTACTGTCATTCTTTTATAAAGGAAGCATTTCTTTGGTTGCCCCAAAATACAGGAGGGGCAATTTTGCCCATTAGTTAGTCCTTTTCAGTTGGATGTCCTAGTGGCCTATAACATCTACAGAGACGAATGCTCTCCTAAGTAAGTCGACAGGTTTAAAGTCTTTTTGGATTTGGTGTGGACCTCTTCATTATGCGTTGTTGCCATTGTTTATTTGAGACAGGGTCTCTTATTGTAGCTCAGGCTGTCCTGGAACTGATTATGATCCTGAGGCAGGGGACACGGGGAACTTAGGCCATTAGGAACTGGCTCCAGAAAGACCCTGATTGTCCAAAGACCCTAGCTGCCTGGACAAACACTCATGATGTTAGTTGCAGAGGTTCCATGGGTCAAAGTCCCTGATGGCTTTTAGGTAACTCCATTAGTTTATGGTGGGAGCTTTGGCACAGGGAAGAAATCAGTCAGCTTGTTGTGAGGAGACAAGGTCACCCTTTATTCCTTACCTGATTATTGTGCTCTTTGTTCTGTAACTATTTAAAAGCACACCGTCCTTGCTGCTTGAGTGATAACCACCTTTCTTGGGGCTCCTGCTTTGGGAGTCTCTCTCTCTCTCTCTCTCTCTCTCTCTCTCATTTTTAAATAGGACATCTTTTACCTATTTGTTGACTGTTGTATACATGCAAACAATGTATATTGATCATATACCCCTTCACCCCTTCATGTTCCCCCCTTTTATTTTTTTCTAATCCATTGAGTGCTGCCTTTTGAATGTTGGCTGATCTTGTGTAGATGACTGTAGATGAACTTTTCTTTGGGTCACCAGTTTACAAAAAAAATGACACAGAGACTTATTATTAATTGTGAAAGCTTTGCCTATAGCTTCGGCTTGTCCCACTAGCTCTTGTAACTTAAATTAACCCATTTATATTAATCTATGTTTTGCCTTGTGGTTTTTTACTTATCGCCCATCTTGCACCTCCTGTTTTGTCTCCATGTCCTCTGACATCTCCTCCATATCTAGATTTATCTCTGTAGCTGGAGTTTCTTTTCTGCCTGGTCATGCTGCCCTTAGTCCCAAATAAATACACATAGGCTTCTATTAATAGAAACTGTTTGGCCCATGGCTTAGGTGTCCTATTGGCTACCTCTCTCTTAATTATTAACCCATTTCTATTAAACTATGTATTACCACAAAGCTGTGGCTTACCCGTAATCTGGCATGTTACTCCTTTGGTAGTATGTTGTCTCCCTGGTGGCTTCTCTCTGCATCCTCTCCCCCAGAATTCTCTTCCTCTAGTAGCCCTGCCTGTACTTCCCACCTGAAAACTGGCCAATCAATGTTTTATTCATCAACCAATAAGAAAAACATATATACAGAAGGACGTCCCCCATCACATCTCTTCTCTCTCTGTGCTTGGAAGTCCTGGCTAACATCTTCCTGCCTAGCTGTTGGCCATTCAGTTCTTTATTAAACCAATCAGAAGGTGCCTTGGTAAAGACACATCTTCACAGTGTACAAAAAGATTATCCCACAACAGGTAAGCATAGCTGCAGTGAATTCATGAGTGCAATAACCACATCATGGCAAGAAGACAGCATTTCCCAGAACTCTTCCCTACCCATTGATGGCTCTTACATTTTTTTCTTCCCCTCTTCTTTGACATTTTCTGAACCTTTAGAGGGGATTGATACAGATGCCCTACTTAGGGCTGAACACCAGTTACTTGTTCTCAACACTTTGACCAGTTATGAGTATCTGAATTAACTTTTGGACTTTGCAGAGTACATTGTAACCAAATATCTCACAACAATGGGGTAATGCCATTGATAGCTTTTCAACTCCAGCAGCCTCTGTAGCACTTTTGGGAATAGTGAAAGCTAGTCACTAGGAGGGAAGTTTTCAGGTCAGTTCCAGTTTGATTTCTCTATGTCTCACAACCAAAGTGTGTTGTATGTTGAGAAATTCCAGTGGGCGACCAAGGGCAATGGCAATAGCCATAATTTGGCTGGCTCTGGGGCCTCCCTGATCAATAACACATAGGAAAATAGCTCATGCTTGGTAATGAGATTATAGTTTTAAGCCCATGTCTTTTGGGCATATATTTTGCTTTCTTTCTAATAAACAAGCTGGCAGAGCACACTATCTCTTGAGACTATGGTCTTCATTTCTCCTTGTTCACGTGGCATGGCCCTGAGGTCACAGACCATGACTATTGTGGCTTCGAGGCTTATCTGGGATTCCATAAAACACCATCAAAACATAGTGCTATCCAGCCTCTTTCTCCTCTACCCTGCTAGACTTCTTGCCTGTCATCTAAGAGTACTTGGAATGACAGCTATTCTTGAGACTCCAGTTTAAGACTCTATGGGTCCAGCTGTGATCAATTCCCAGACCTCCTCTTCAGGAGGAGCCAGAATGTTGGCCAGCCACCAGGACACTTTCCTTTTTGACCAGTTTCTGTATTGAAGGGACCAAAGGCAGCCCTGAGGTAAAGCTCATAGCCAAGGTTACTTTTTGGCAGTATTCAGACCCTGACCTTCAGAATGGGTATCTGGGAGGTCTCCCTTTTTCCTGAAGTGCAATTCCTGGGACAGGGAACACTGCTCCTGAGACTCTCCCCCCACCCCCGCCCCACAGGCATCCCCTCTCCTCAGTGGTCTGGACAGGTTCTGGTGGAATTTCCCTGTGAAGTCCTGCCCAGTTGATCAGAATGCTCAGTGCGTGCTCTATCTATTGTGAAACAGTGGACTCTTGGCAAAGGCAGACTTCTTTTCCTTCCCCGCCCTGACAACAGATAGGAATTCAAGGAGTTGAATTCTTAAAACAGAGTCTTGGATCGGCACACCCTAACTGTTCCTGGTACCCTGGGGGTAATGGAAAACAGGATGTCTGGGGCCCCTTCCTATAGAAAGGTCCCGCCGGGGCCATGGAATCACAGACTATAGAAGCTGTAAGGGGAGAAATGTCCATCCTCAGAGTTAAGGCAGGAGATGACATATTCACATAGCCACTTAGCCCACTGCCAATGAGGAACACAAGTCTAACCCGAGCCCCCCCCCCCCTCCTGTCTCCTGTGCCCCATCACACTATACAATAAGAGAGTTTGGCTTCTTAGCTGGACACAGATTTCTGTGACTAGCTCTTCGTTTTTATCCAAGATGCCTATCTTCAGCCCCTTCGCTCTAGAGTATGTACAGTTTATCTTGGGTCAAATGCCCCTTCCTCCTGGGGACAACTCTGAGAAGCCTCCAGTAGAGACTCTCCTTTCCTATTTGAGGCTAATTTTATCTGAATGGAATTAGAATGGCTGAGCCGCCTTGAGTAGCCAACCAGTTACACAGAGCAAGGATTCCTTCTCATGGTTCATGCAGAGGGCAAGTTGAGGATACCCCAACTTTGACTAATAGAAAAGGAACCTTTTTCCCTGAGCTATTTTACAGATGGTCAACTTGGAGCCAAAGACCACACCTATCTCTTCTCCTTTCAGGTGTGTCCTTAATAACTGGAACTGACTTGACCCCTGGAGCTGTGAGGCTTTGCTGGAATACCAAGCGGGGAAAGAAAATAGCCCCCAGATGGAAGCATTCATTATCACATTGTATTACACACAGACTTATGTGGCCTGGGGCAGGAATGTGGTCTGGTGCTCTGAGATTCTTTCTATGCAAACTTTGTTTGCTCTGAGAGGGAAATCAATTTATAGCAAAATACTGCATAGATTCATGAATCTTAGACATGATTGAAGTTCAAGCCCTAAAGTCCTTACTTATACTTCTGAGGGAAAGAGCCCCTCCAAGAGAGGAGAAAAAGCCTCCATCTAGGTGGGAGGTCCTTACAATGTCTCCTTGCTGCTCACCCTATCGAGGGGAACCCAAACCCCACACTCCTCTAGACTTAAAGCCAACATAGGTAAACTCTCAGACAAACCTAATGTTTTCCAGGCACTAGCCTGATCCTATGATTTGATGTGGAAAGACAACAAGCCAACCTTTTAAATGTTTGAGTGTTTCGCCTGCATGTGTGTCTATGTACCACACATGTGCCTGGTGTCCACAGAGGTCAGAAGAGGGTGTCAAATCCCTGTGTCTGGAGTTACAGACATTTGGAAGCCACCATGCTGTTGTTGAGAACTGAACCTGGATCATTTGGAACAGCAGCCAGGGCTCTTAACTGCTGAGCCATTAAGATATGGCTGTGAGCATCCATGTGGGTGCTGGGAATCGAATCAGGGTTCACCACAAGAGCAAAGAGTTCCTTAACCACTAAGCCATCTTTCCAGGCCCTCAAACAAAATATTTTAAAGGCAAGCTAAACTTCAGTGTGTGAGGACGTGTAACTGAGAAATATAGTATAGTTCTGTGGTTACTGTCAAAGCTGACATGCTGATTATGTACAGAGGAGGGACAGACAGAGATTACAATGGAAAGCAGGAAGGTGCTCCTTAGCAGGATAATGGATTATTATCTTTTCTGGAGATTTACTTTTATTATTGTATTGATGAGAATGTGTGAGCAAATGCCTTCTGTGTCCAGGTGCCCATAAAGACCACAGGAGGACACTGAATGTCTTGGAGCTGGTGTCACAAGTGGTTGTCAGCTGCTTAACATGGCGCTGGGAACCAAGCCAGGCTCCTCTGCAGAAGCAGGTGGCCTTAAGCGGGAAGCCATCGCTCCAGCCTGAAGATTCTTATCTTTAAAAGATGTTACATTTTCTTTCTTCTGTGGGCACAGATGCATGCCACAGCACCCATGTAGAATTCAGAGGAAAACCCGAGGAGACCACTTCCCTCCCTCCACCATATGGGTCGGCCACAGGGATTGAACCCAGGTCATTGGGCTTGGTGACAAATGTTGGCCTGAGACTCATGTGTTGACATTCATGGCGGTTATGAGACCATCTAGCTTATAATAATTCATTTAGTCATGCATTTGTTTTGCTGTGTGTATTTTATTTGGGTTTCGGCTTTTAGTTTCCTCAACCCTTCCCTCAAGCATCAGTTTTTTACAACCCACAAGGACTTTGTTTTGATGTTCTTAGCACTCAGAAAACCTTGATATGATTCGTTTTGTTTTGTTTTGTTTTGTTTTGTTGTATGTTTTTCGAGACAGGGTTTCTCTGTGTAGCCCCGGCTGTCCTGGAACTTTGGATAAACCAAGCAGTGCTTGAGTTCAGAAATCCACCTGCCTCTGCTTCCCAAATGCTCAGATTAAGTGAGTGTGCCACCACAATGGTTCTTAAAATGTCCAGTTATCTTGCCTTTGTTGCAGCCACACAGCTCATACAGATGTTTTCCTGGTATCCAGATATCTATCGTATGTTCTGGCTACTCTGGGGCAGTCCTGATTTCAAAGCTGGTTTGTTCACTGCAAATCATTCTTTCCCCATAGACACCAAGATCTTTAGGGATTTGTTGGTGAGGCGGCTTGAATGTTTAGGGGTAAGGAATATTGAGACTATGGTTCAGAGGAGAAAGTGGTACTGTCAACTACGGCCGGGCAGTGGTGGCGCACGCCTTTAATCCCAGCACTCCAGAGGCAGAGGCAGGCGGATCTCTGTGAGTTCGAGGCCAGCCTGATCTACAGAAACTATGGTTCATACCGTGAAGGCTTGGCTCACCTAGAGCTTACCATACAGTCCAAGCTAGCCTCAAACTCTTGGCTTTTCTGCTTCAGCCTCCCAAATGCTGAGATTATAGGCACTATCCAGTTGAAACCCAAAGCCCTGGGCTGGGAATATAATCAGTAGCTGGTGCCAGTCTAGATGCACAAGGCCCTGGGTTCAATCACCAGCAGGGAGGGTGCCATGCCACACACCTGTAATCCTAGCAGTTGGGAGACAGAGGTACAAGGATCAAGAGTTCAAAGCAATCTTGGCTATATAGTGTGTTTGAAGCCAGCCTGGAATACATGAGACCATGTCTTAAATTTTAAAAAATGCAAACAAAGAACAATGTGTTTCTTAATTTTTAAAAATGTATTTGTCAGACAGTGGTGGCACACGCCTTTAATCCCAGCACTGGGGAGGCAGAGGCAGGCGGATCTCTATGAGTTCCACAGACTCCAAAGCTACACAGAGAAACCCTGTCTCAAAAAAAAACCAAAAATGTACTATGTTTCTATTTTATGTATTTTAATTAAAATATAATTGTATCACTTTCCTCCCTCCAGGCCCTCCCTCCAATTGCTTTCAATTTGATGGCTTTTCTTCCCCAATTATTCTGTTAAATACATATATAGGTGTATGTATATATGTACAAATATGTAAATACCGCCTTCTGAGTCTGTTTTTGTTGTGTGTATATGCTTTCAGAACTAACTACTTTGTGTTGGACAATCAATTAAGGGGCTCATCCCTGGGAGAGGCTAACTCTCCGTCTCTCAGTTGCCTGTAATTCCTCGTTCAGAGGTGTGGGACCCCATGGCATTTCTCCACTTCCGTGTTAGCATATCTACTGATATCGCCGTTGTTCAGATCTTGTTTATGCAGCCATTTCTAGGAGACTATTTCACAGCACACCTTCTGGTATTCTGACCCTAACAATCTTTTCACCCCCTCCTCCCTGATGCTCCCCAAGCCACAGATGCAGGAACGGTCTTGAAAGTATATCCACTGGGGATAGCCTCCCCATGATCCATTTCTTTGTGCACTGTGTCGTGTTGTGATTTTCTGTGATGGTCTCCATTTGCTGGAGAGACTTCTTGGCTGAAGGGTGGCAGCCACACTTATCTGTGTGTATATAAGGATAAGATTTAAAATGTAACTAGGAGTTATGCTGCTCTAGCAAAGTGTCGGTAGGAGATGCTCTTCTCAAATTCCTAACCTTACTAGCCCCAGGAAGGTGGCTAAGTTCCTAGTGCCAAGCATGATTTCCCTCCTGTTGAGAGGGCCTTCGTTCCAATTAGACAGCTGCTGGTTACCTCTAACACATGAAAGTCGCTTATTGCACCTTTTCAGATATCCGGCCATGCTGGTAATTGTGGTTCATAGGTGTCACTGCTGGGGAGGACTGTTAATTGCCTCCATCCCTTGGCAAGCTGCGTAGTATTTTCTTGTACTGTGGAAACTAGACCACAGGAAGGAGGCTTCCAGGTTAGATACAGTTTGAACCATCTGAGTCTGGTGTCCTGAGTGTACAGTGTCTTCAGCAGTAGGGGCTTACCTTCAACCTCTGAGAGGCAACCAAATGTAACAGCCTATATTTTGGGGGAGTCACTTGGCTTACTCTAACAAACCATTCTCGGCAGCTTTCTTACACCCCGGGATTTTGTTAGTCTATGGTTCTTAAAGGAAGTTAGCCCTTGTGGCATAACTTCCTTTAAGATACATATTCACGCACTTGTATGTATTCTGTATGATTTTAGGTAAATATAAAGTAAGGTGCCTTGAGGTTTATCAACCAGACTTGGTGCCAGTTTTCCCCACCCCTCCTTCTCCTTCTGTATTGACCTTCGTCCCTCCTCCCCAGTTTGACCCCTCCCAGTTTTTCCATTTCCTGCTTCACATCATCTGGTCCTGCTGTTCTTCTCTCCATGGTTCCTCTAGTCTTTCCTGGTTTGTGTGGTTGCTGGAGGAGCTAAGAACCACAGATGAGAGAGAACATGCAGCATTCGCCTTTCTGACTCGGGGTTGCCCCACCCACTCTGGGTTAATTTCTTCTATTTACCTGCAAATTTCATTATCTCATTTTTCTTTATAGCTGAATATTATTCCCTACTATATATGTGTTTGGTCGGAACCTCCAGCTCGCTCCTGCACAATCTCTCCCTCTCCCTCTCTCCAAAGCCCACCCTCTCAGAGAATCCCTAACGAAGGAAAGGCAGCAAGAAGTCCAGTCCTGCATTCTTGGCAGCTATGGCAGCTCTTTCCCTCAAGTTGCCAGCAGCCCAGTTCCCCACCTAAAGCGTCAGGTTTTTTTTGTTTTGGTTTGGTTTGGTTTTTCGAGACAGGGTTTCTCTGTGGCTTTTTTGGAAGCTGTCCTGGAACTCTCTGTGTAGACCAGGCTGGCCTTGAACTCACAGAGATCCGCCTGCCTCTGCCTGCCTTTAATCTGCATGGATTAAAGGCATGCGCCACCAACACCCGGCAGCTGTCAGTTTTTGACCATACTTGGGCACAAACCCAACTTGTGGGGGACAGATCATCACCCTCACCTACAGATTGTATAACCTCCCTGCTTTAGTTTGGGAGCATAACTTCTCCTGCCTCGATGTCTGGTACTGGAGGACTCACCCAGAAGTTGCTTTGCTCAAATAAACCTGTTCTTTGACTTTTTCAATTTGGCTTGATCTGGCTTACTGAGTCAATGGAGAAACCTATTATCATGACACAGAAAACCTATTAATATGTACCATGCTTTCATTATCCATCTGTCAGTTGAAGTATATTTTGGTTGTTTCCATTTCACAGTTATTGTGAATAGAGCAGCCATGAACAAGGCTGAGGGAGTTTCTGTGGAATAGGATGTCAGGTCCTTTGGACATATGGTAAGGAGTTGAATAGTTGGGTAATTTTTTCCCAGACAGGGTTTCTCTGTGTAGCCTTGGATGTTCTGGAACTCACTCCATAGACCAGGCTGGCCTTGAACTCAGAGATCCAACTGCCTCTGCCTCTGCCTCTGGAGTGCTGGGATGAAAGGTATGCACCATATGGTAGACTTATTTTTAGTTGGGTTTTTTTTAGGATTATCCACACTGATTTCCAGAGTGGTTGCACCAATTTGCACTCCCACCAAGACAGAATAAAGGCTCCTATTTCACCACATCCCCTCCAGCATTTGTTATTAGTTGTTTTGTTGATCTTTTCCATTCTGATAAAGATAAAATTTTGTTTGTTTGTTTGTTTGTTTGTTTGTTTGGAGACAGGGTTTCTCTGTGTAACAGGCTGTCCTGGAACTCCCTATGTAGACTAAGCTGGCCTCAGACTCTAAGACATCCACCTGCCTCTGCCTCCTGAGTGCTGAGATTAAAGTTGTACATCACCACTGCCAGGCAAGATAAAATCTTAGTTGTTTTGATTTATATTTTCTGATTGCTAGGAATGATAAACTTTTTCAACATACTTCTTTTTTTTTCTTTTCATTTCTCCAGAGCTTTTATTCTTTACTCCATTTACCATGTTACTCTAAATAAACAGCATTAATGACTCCATTATAATCTGGGTAAAAAGCTATGAGTGAAGTATCTTAATGAGAAATACTAAGGCTTCCAAAACTTGGTATTCCAATAATGTACAATTTTAAATTGAAGAATTTTTTTCAGGAAAATGAAATTAGATTGTCACATGACACTCTACACAGACAGTAAAAGTCCACTATAAAAATTATATTAGTCAGTAGCTTATCCTTACTAGTGTAGTTTCTGTATAAGAGATGTAATCATACAGGTGGGTGGTGGTGCATGCCAGAACTCTGGAGACAGAGGCAGGCAGATCTCTGTGAGTTCCAGGACAGCCTGGTTTACAGAGAGAGTTACAGGACAGACTCCAAAACTATATAGAGAAAGCTTGTCTCACCTCCCCACCCAAAAAAATAATTACTAGTATGAGAAATGGTGTTGGCATTGAGTTTCAACAGAAATTCCTCTTTTCGTTTTTGAGACAGTTTTTCTCTGTGTAGCCCTTTCAACATATTTCTTAGCCATTTGTATTTCTTCTCTCTGTTTAGATACCTGGCCCATTTTTAATTGGGCCATTTGTTTCCTTAATTCTTTGTTTTTTTCCTTTTTTGTTTTGAGTTCTTTGTCTATTTTGGGTATTAATCCTCTCCCAGATGTATAGCTGGCAGGATTCTCTTACGTTCTAGGAGTTTCCTCTTCACTCTGTTGGTTGTTTCCTTGATTATGCAGAAGCTTGATGTACCATATTTGTTTTGATTAGCTTTTTAAAGGTTTGTTTACTTATTTATTTATTTTATGTGTATGCCTACATGGATGTCTGTTCACCATGTGCATCCCTGGTGCCCAAGAAGGGGGAAAGAGAAGCCGGGTGTTGGTGGCGCACGCCTTTAATCCCAGCACTCGGGAGGCAGAGGCAGGCGGATCTCTGTGAGTTCGAGACCAGCCTGGTCTACAGAGCGAGTTCCAGGACAGCCTCCAAAGCCACAGAGAAACCCTGTCTCGAAAAACTAAAAAACCAAAAAAAAAAAAAAAAAAAAAAAAAAAAAAAGAAGGGCGAAAGAGAGAGCTAGATCCCCAGGAACTGGAGTTTCACATAGTTGTGAGCTGCGATGTGGATGCTGGAAATTGAATGCCCATTCTCTGGAAGAGCAAACATCCAGTGCTCTTAAATCATTGAGCCTTCTCTCCAGTTCTAGTTTGGGTTTTGATATAGAATCTCTCTACGTAGCTGTGGCCAGCCTGGACTCTCTGTCTCTGTCTCTCTCTCTCTGTCTCTCTGTCTCTGTCTCTCTCTCTCTCTCTCTCTCTCTCTCTCTATATATATATATATATATATATATATATATATATATATATATGTGCTGGCCTCAAACACTCAGCAATCCTCCTGCCTCCTAAGTGCTGTGATTCCAAGCCTCTACACACTGCTTATTGAGGAACTACATTTGAATGAACCAAACTATTAATACTTTTGAGAATGTAAGTCTGGAGGGGGAAACATCAATTATTCATGAAGATAAGCTTCTATTCTGGAAAAAATCTGTGCATACAGTGCATTAAGGTCAGAGCACCTATGAGCAAGGGGGCAGGGGGAACAAGGCAAGAATAGTGGTGAGTATGTTTAGATTCTTCACTCAGAGCATTGGCCACTTCTTGAGGTACAGTGGTTGACACTCAGGAAAGCAAAGATGATGAGTTCATAGATTTCTATTGGAACAGAAAGAGCTAGGCCTAAGGCAGTGGCCACTAAGGTCAAGAACGAGAGACAGGTCAGCAGACGTGTCTCCAGGTGGGAAGCAGAGCTAGAAACAGGGACGAGGACAACAGTCGGGAGCAGAATAGAGGGGGCTGCATAGGGAAGTGGTGGCTTTCTCTGCTGGCCACCATCTTATGAGTGGGATTTGGTGACCTGATAGAAGGTTGGGTCACCGCCTTATGTTCACACCCACTACTCGAGGCAGACTTGAGGCTGCTCCACATCCTTTTCCTGAGAAGAAGGTGTGTTTCCTCAAGGTTCTTCTGGTCCATTTCACTGTCCCACAGGGCACATCACTGGCGTAGAGTACTGCCTAGTGTCTCTACCACAATCAAGCACCTGCCTTCCCATGCCCTACTTCCTGTCTCCAGCAATTGGGCTATGGTGCTGGAAGCTGTTCTAGTTGCATTCTGCTGCTGTGGCAAACGCATATGGGAGGAAAGACTTTATTTCAGCTCACAAGTTACAGTTCAGTCATGAGGGCAGTCAGAACCAGGCCTGTTTGTTCTCCCACACATCACTACTGATGACCAAGGATCTCACTGGCAGTCAGGGAAGGACAGCAGGAGTCATGGAGTATGCTGATTGCTGGTGTAGACTCGTGCTTAGGCAGCTACCCTATACAGCCCAGGTCTACCTGTCCAGGCAACGGTGCTGCCCACAGTGGGCTGGCCCTCCTACAACAAGTAAGAATGACGACAGTCCTCCACAGACATGTTCACAGGCCAACCTGATAAAGACAACTACTCAGTTAAGACTCTCTTTCAAAGTGATTCCAAGTTGGAGCAAGTTGATATTTAAAAGTGACCATTGGGGCTGGAGAGTTGGCTCAGTAGTTAAGAGCAATTGTTGTTCTTCCAGAGAATCCAGGTTTGGTTCCCAGCACCCACATGGTAGCTAACAACCATCGTAACTCCATATCTAAGGGATTCAATGACCTCTTCTGACCTCTGCAGGTATAAGGAATACACATAGTGCACATACATGCAGTCAAAACATTCAGACACATAAAATAAAACAAATCTAAAAAGTGAGAAATGCCATCAAGAGGTGTGGTAATTCTAGAAGCTGAGAATACATTACTTATTAATTCTATAACAAGGGGATTTTGCAGATGATTAAGTTGGGGATCTTACAAAGGGGAACTCATCCTGAACTATGGTCACAGTCAGAGAAGGTGATGTGACAGCGGAGGGAGGAGCAAGGGACAGAGAACTAAAAAGAAATTTGAAGATGCTGTGCTTCTGGCTTTGAAGATGACAAGAGAGAGATGAACTAAAACCTGCAGGCACCTCCTGCAAGGAAATAGATGCTCCCCAGAGCCTGCAAAAGGTCTGTGGCCCGCCCTTTACTGTTAGGATTTCTAACTGACCAAGCTGAAAGGCAGCATAGATGTTGTGCTCAATCACTTTCTTGTGGTAATATGTTACAGCAGCAACGGGAAACTTGTCTAAGAGGAAACGGGATATTGAGGCAGGGATGGCAGATGTCGTTGGATTAGATTCTGGACAGGGTCAGTCACTGACAATCAACTGACCATGAAGCTGATTGAGCCTGGGACCTAGCAAGGTTCTCAGAAATTGATTTTGTTTTGTTGTAGTTGTTTGGTTGGTTGGTTGGTTGAATTTGGTTTTGATTTTGATTTTTTGAGACAAGGTTCCTCTATATAGCCCTGGTTGCCCTAGAACTAACTACCTCTGTAAAACAGGCTAGCCTCGAACTCACAGAGATCTGTCAGTCTCTGCCTCCTGAGTGCTGGGATTAAAAGTGTGCACGACCACCTGACTTCTTGTTGTTGTTGCTTTGCTTTTTGTTTGTTTGTATTTTGGTGTTGTTTCACCAAGGAAAACAGACTGTTGATTTGGGCCCATTCCTCTGGCTATCTCTCTTAGAGTTCAGGGTCTGTTAGCCCTTGTTATATGATACCCCACAGCTACTTGAGATCAGTGGGTATCATATCAGCCTGAAGTCTTTGGGGGTTTATTGCTGTGAAGAGACACCATGACCATGGCAACTCTTACAGAGAACACATTTCATCGAGGGAGTTGCTTACAGTTTCAGAGGTTCAGTCAGTCATCATGTCGGGGAGCGTGGCAGCATACAGGCAGACGTGGTGCGGGAGCTGACACTGCTACATCTTGACTCAGAGGCAACAGGAAGTCGTCTGTCACATTGAGTGAAGCTTGAGAAAAAGACCTCACAGCCCGCCCCCACAGTGACACACTTCCTGCAGAAGGTGTGGCCCAGATTAAAGATTTGCCCTCAGCCTCAAGGTCTAGACTAAAGGCCTGTGTCATCCAGCCTCCTCCAACAAAACCACACCTCTTAATAGTATCACTCCCTATGAACTTATGGGGGCCAAATATATTCAGACTGCCACACCTGATGACCTGAGTTTAATCCTAGAGGGGCCACAAGGTAAAAAGAGAGAAGCATGCTCGTCCTCTGTTCATACATCCCTACTCACAATAAATAAGTAAGACAGTAAAGACATAAATAAAAATGTAAGGCTGGGCGTATTGATGCACACTTCTAACCCCAGCATTCAGGAGGCAGAATCTGGCAGTTTTCTGTGAATTTGAGGCCAGCCTGGACTACACAGAGAGTTCCAGGATAGTCAAAGATTCATAAATGAGACCCTGTCTCAAAAACAAATAGAAACAAAAAGGTAAAGAAAAGTGTGGGCCATGCCCACTGGGGCAGGAGAAGCCTTGTTAGGTAGTAAGACGCAGTGTCATCATGACAGGGCTCTGGGGGAGTAGGACTAGATGCTCGGGTCACCAAGGAATGGAATGCTGTGGATAGAGGGAGGCAAATTTGCAGGTGACATGCTACCTGAACCATAAGTTTGCATGGTGCCAAGTGAGTCACTCAGTCTGGCTGTGAGGCAGGAGTTGGAAAGCTGTGGTGACAGCTGCCTAGTGATAGAAACTCTGGATGCTTCTGTTCCTTCATCCATGAAGTGGGCTGGACCAATGCCTACCTCTCAGGGCTGTAATTAGGCCAAAGGAGATAAACTGAACAAAATGCTTAGTGCAGTGCCTCGCACAGGAAAAGTACTCAGGCTGTAATTACAGAAAAGTGCAGCTCAGCTGCAAATCTGGTGAGGTGGCCTGCGGAGGTGGAGAGGCTCTTTATATGCAGGTTGGGTGGAGGTCTGTTGACTGCACGTACCAAAGTGACGCATGCCATATGGCACTGAGGCACCAAGTGGACAGGTCTCTCAGGAAACCCAGCAGATGGCTCCTGACAGATGCTCTGGGATCCGGAACCAATGGCCAGGTCATAAGCGATGCCTGTGCTCAGCTAGAGTACATGTGCATAGTGAGATGAGTATCCTCACCCCCATTGAGGATAAGCTTTGGATAGAAGCCACCGATCGATGTCTCCACAACACAGAGAAGGCCCCTGGATGTAGCCAAGCAGTCCACTTTCATTCTAGGAGCAGGCCAGAAGAGAGCATCTGTGATGCCCAGCTGGAGCAGAAGGAGGCAGGACTGAGGAGCCATTTAAGGAGACCAATGGGCTCTGTGGGGCTGGGCTTCAAGAAAGTTGCAGTGGGCAGAATAGCTCGGTAGTAGAGTACTTGCTTAGCACATGAGAGGCCCCAAGTTCATCAAGAGAACCAAAAAAAAACGACACAAACAAGAATATCAACACAAACCCATAGGGAATCAGGGGCAGAGTGCAGGGGCAAGTCCCACGGGCAATAGGGAAGTGTGGGCAACTCCCCCAACATAAAACTTGGGTGTCCATGAGTACTTCTACTGGCCTTCCATGTTGGGCTGTGCATGAGTCACTCTAGCTGTTTGAAGAGTTTGGGAAAGCATTTAAGTGTAATTTTTATTTTAGTGTCAAAATGAGTGCCAAAACAACAAGAACATGAGGCCTTTACAACATTTTGTGCTCAGGGAATAATGAGATAAAGATTTTTTTCCACTGGGGAGCCAGACTTCTAATCGAAGAGCCATCAGTTCCTGCCAGTCCTGAAACTTCCATTGTGTGTGTTATATTTTTAGATTATTTGGTGACTGTGTATCCTGTGGAGATCACAGGACAAATTGAAGGATTCTTGTCAGTCTTGGAAGCAAGTACGCTTGCCTGCTGAGTCATCCTGCCAGCCCCCTAGTGTGTTCATGAACAAAATTCTCATGAAATTATTTGGTTAAAATGAAAAGGTTCAGTTGGACAATATGGTGATTTGAAAGAAAATGTCCCCCAAAGGGAGTGACACTATTGGGAGGTGAGGCTTTGTTGGAGTAGGTGTGGTCTTGTTGGAGGAAGTGTGTCACTGTGGAGGTGGGCTTTGGGGTCTTTAGCTTAAGTTTCACTCAGTGTCATAGTTGACTTCCTGTTGCCTGTACACCGCCATGCTCCTCGCCATGATGATAATGGACTGAAGCTCTGAAACTGTAATTGAGCCACCCCAATGACTCATGGTGTCTCTTCGCAGCAATAGAAACTCTAACTAAGACAGACAAAGATGTCAAAAGGTTCAGGAGTTCAAGGCTAGCCTTGGCTATATAGCAAGTTAGGGACTAGCTTGAACTATATAAGACTCTTTCTCACCCTCCCCCAACAGAAAGAAAATGAAAATATTATTTTGTACTCATAAAAAATAGATCTTAGGAGCTGGAGAGACAGCTCAGCAGTTAAGAACACTTGCTGCTCTTGCATGGACCCGGGTTTGGTTCCCAGCACCCTCATGACAGCTCAAAGCCATCAGTTCCAAAGGACTCTCTTCTGGCCTCTGAGAGTACCAGGCACACATGTGGTTCACAAACATATATGCAAGAAAAACACCCATACACATAAAATAGTCAAATATTTTTAGTTTTTTGAGACAGGGTTTCTCTGTGTAGTTTTGGAGCTGGCCTTGAACTCACAAAGATCTACCTGCCTCTGCCTTTTGAGTGTGGGATTAAAGGCGTGCACCACTACTCCCTGGCAATATTTTTGTTTAAAAAGGTCTCATGGAGTGTGGAAAGGGCTTACTGCACAGGAATGAGGATCCAAAGCCACTCATGGTGGCATGTGCTATAATTCCCGGGCTGGGGAGGCAGAGACAAGAGGATTCCCAGGGCTCACAGGCCATCCAGTCTAGCTGAATCAGCAAGTTCCAGATCCAGTGAGAGATCCTATCAAAAATCAAGTGGAGGCCACTGAGATGGCTCAGCAAGTAAGCACATTTGCTTTCAAGTCTGAGGACCTGAGTTGGATTCCCAGGACCCACACAGTAGGAGATACCCACAACTTGTCCTCTGACCTCCAGGTGGGCACCATGACATTCACACACACACACACACACACACACACACTAAATAAATAAATAAATACATTTAAATTATATATTTGAAAAATGAAGTAGTGTGTAACGAAGACACATGACACATACATGCATGCACACATGAACACACATACACAATAGACAGGCTACAGGGAGTTCTCTAGTGATTACTACTCAGTATATTCAATAAAAACTATTTTTCAAATATAAGTTTGGGTTATGTTGTTAGTTTTGTGGGTGGTTCTATGGCTGGAACTCAAGGTCTCTCAAAAGGTGAACCCTACTCCCAGCCTGAGCGTCTGCTTTTTAAATGCATCACCCCATTACCTACCTTAGTTATGGAATGATTTGCTGTCCATACTTGAATGGTTAAAACCCAAATTTTCATCAATACCAACAAAAAAACAAAGCAATTACATGAACGCCTTCCCAGAATCACAAAAGATTTAACCAATGGTACTAATAGGTTTCCTGCCTCCCCACCCCCACCCCACCCCCGCTGACACAGTAAGCCAGGTCAAGCCAAACCGAAAAAGTACAACAACAGGTTTATTTGAGCAAAGCAACTCCCAGACAGGTTCTCCAGTCCCAGCAGGAGAAGTCACATGCCCAACCTAAAGCAGGGAGATTATATCGGTTGTAGGCAAAACGTGATGATGTGTCTGCCACAAGCTAGGTTTGTGCCCAGGTATGGTCAAAAGGTGAGCAATTAGGCAGGGACTTGGGCAACTGGCAACTTCAGGGGAGGAAGCTCCAATAGCTACCAAGAATGAGGAGCTGGGCTTTTTGTCACCTTTCCTCTGTTTAGAGACTCTCTGAGTGGGCAGTGTTTGGAGACACAGACAGGAATGAGACATTCCGGATCATTCAGGGACAAGCTGGAGGTTCCAACTGAACACGTACAAAGTGAGAATTTCAATTCCCCATAGTTTTTTATTCAAACATAAGCAATTGCTTCTACAGTTAGTAGACCATTTTATGAAGACAGTGTAGCTACTAGGACGGCCCTGATAGTGCATATCACACTGTGGGCATCCACTAACCGTTACTGCTTCAGTAAATGTTTCCATGGTCATGCACCGTAAAGACAGGCTACTAAAACTACCACCGTGGCTGCTTAAAATAGTAGTACTGATTTGGGGAGGAAGAAAGAAAGACTATAAATTGGATGCTCTGAGAAAAAATTGGAATCTTTCAAAAATCACTTTTCCAAATACAGAACCAAACAAAACAGACCTCGCTCTTCCTTCTCTGTTCTAGACTGACAACATTCTCATTTTATTTATGTGAGAACAGTAGTCAAAAGGAACATGCTAGCTGGAGAGATGGCTCAGTAGTTAAGAGCACTAGCTGCTCTTGCAGCAGACCTGAGTTCAAGTCCCAGCACCTACATGACGGCTCACAACCATCTGTAACTCCAGTTTCAGAGGATTCGATACCGTCTTCTGGCTTTGACTGGCAACAGGCACACACATGGAATGCAGACATATATACAAGCAAGACACACGTACAAATAAAAATTAATACTGAGGAGGAGAAGGAACATGCAGGCTGGGCATGGCAGCATGCACTGTAATCCCATAACTCAGGAGGCTAAGAGGCTTGCCTTGAGTTTTATGCCAAACTGGACAACAGAGTGAGTACCAGGCCATTTGGGAGCTATGTAATGAAACCTTGTCTCAAAACCAAAATCCCAAACAAACCAAATACAACAACATGAAGATACTGGTCTTCTCAAATCTGGAAAAGTAAGATTATTTGGTATTTATGAGAAAAATACTGACCATTCACTGAAAAACATCTCCTAAGAACTCAGAGGGACAGGTCAGACAGACGGCTCAGCGAGTTAAGGCACTTGCCACCAAACCTGATGAGCTGAGTTTGTTCCCCATGCTGGAAGGAAAGAGCTGACTCCCACAAGTTGTCCTCTGACCTCCATGAATGTTTGCACACATACACACACAAAAAAAATCATTTCAAGTTCTTTTTAAAGAGTCTAAATTGATTCTTAGAGACAGGCTAAGAAAACTTGAAATTATAGAGACTAAACAAGCTGACACTTACCTTTCCCATGTGTGATTTTTGTTTCCTTCATCCCACAGTGGTAGCAGGGGAGATGACACTGCAATGATGTCCTCTTTTGCTACTGAGTGTTATGTGAATCATGCCTTACTGACCATCAGTTTTGTAGCTGAACGCTAACATGCATTTCAATAAGCAGTTTTCATTTCCATGTAAGCTGTACAATAAATGTACAACTCAATGTGATTTTCTCTAATACCGAAGGCATTTCTTATCAGCATAGGACCAAGGAGGCCAGCACATGGTGAATGCCACAATGAAAGAGGTACTTTCTTTCACTCAGTCCTGATGACCATGGAAACCGCCATGAGCATCTTGCTGGTTTTGTTTGGTGGTTGGTTTCTGATTTAGGTTTTGTCGTTGTTGAGCAGAGTCAGGTGTAAGCCTGACCGTGTGTATCCTCCAGCCTGTCTTCTGAGTGCTGAGGGCCCACCACCCCTGGCTTAGCTGACTGTTTGCTTTGCTTTTTGCTTTTTTGAGACACGGTTTCTCTGGGTAGACCACCCCCTCCCCCAGTTCGGGAACTCACTTCACAGACTGACTGCTCAGAAATCTGCCTGCCTCTGAGTCCTGAGTGCTGGGCCACAACCATCCTACCTATGTGTTGAGACAGGGTCTCTCTGTGTGGTCCTAGATGTACTGGACCTATGGAGACCAGGAAAGCCTGCGTAGTCTTAAGAGTGTTAGGATTAAAGGTATGCACCACCACACTCAGAAGATTTTCTTCTCTGTAGTTGGACTTTCTCACCTCCCCAATAATGACAGAGACTTATTATTAATTATAAAATCTTGGCTTAATTATAATCTAATTATAAAAGCTTAGACTTGCCACACTAGCTCTTATAACTTAAGGTAACCCATTTCTATTCATCTGTGTGTGGCCACGTGACTTGTGGCATTTACCTGTCCTCCTGAATCTCTTGCTCCTTCTCCATCTTGCTGGCAACTCCTCGAAACTCTGCCCTTCTTCTTCCCAGTGTCCTCTCTGCCTCAAAAATTCTGTACCTATTGATGGTTCAGCCTTTTATTAAACCAGAGTGACACATATTCACAGTGTACAAAAAAAAGATTATTCCACAATACTTTTTTTTCTCTTCTTTTCAAGACAGAGAGTCAGGTAACCCAGATGGGCCTTGAAATGACTTCAGAGCCAAAGATGACCTTGAACACCTGATCTTCCTTCATCCACCTCTCAAGGGTGGGGATTTCAGGCATGTACCCAGTTCCTGGCTGATTTGACAAATAAAGATGTAAGTCGGGCGTTGGTGGCGCACGCCTTTGATCACAGCATTTGGGAGGCAGAGACAGGTGGATCTCTGTGAGTTTGAAGCCAGCCTGGTCTACAGAGTGAGTTCCAGGATAGCCTCCAAAACAATACAGAGAAACCCTGTCTGGAAAAAAAACAGATAGATAGATAGATAGATAGATAGATAGATAGATAGATAGATAGATAGACAGACAAATAGATGAAACAAATCTAAAAACAAATAAAGATGTACACTAGGGAATAATTTCTTCAGCAACTGGTATGAGAGGAAGATGTTGTAAAAACCAAGTCACTTGTAAAAAAAATTACACTTGTAATGCCAGAGAAAGGGTTTGAACATTCAGCTATGAGAGGGCAAATGTTCCTTCATCTTGTTTCTACTGGAGCCACCTTCGATTTAACCTGAAACTGACCCCCTCTTTTCTACTCCCTGCCATGGAAAATCCTGTGGGAAAGTACCCAAACCTATTTTAGAAACTTGGGGTCCAAATGCCCCAGTTCACTGCATGTTTTTGGCTTCTGTTAAACTGCTTGCTTGCTTGCTTACTTACTTACTTACTTACTTACTTACTTACTTACTTACTTACTTACTTTACTTCTCCCTGCAACTACCAACTAGGATGTAGCTTTTCTATGTTCTTTACCTTTAAAAGCTCCCTGTAAAATGCATTTGAGGCTGCTCTGTGAGAAGTGTTTCTCTCCAAGCAATTGCTGGCCAGCTTAATACAGATTCTCAATTTGAACTTTGGTCAGGATGAGTGGTCTTTGGGTCTCTATGCTGTAGCCAGCTTTTTCGGACTGCCAGTCCCCAAAGCATGACACAGACACTTATCATTAGTTATGAATGCTTGGCCTTAGTTTAAGCTTGTCCCACTAGGTCTTATAACTTAATTTAACCTGTTTCCTTTTGTCTACATTTTGCCTTAGGGCTTTTTACCTTTCTTTCATTCTGCACGTCCTAGTTTCTGCCTGGCTGTCAGCTGCCAGGCTGGCTGGCCTCAAGTATCTCCCTCTCTTTTCTCCCTTGTTCTCTCTCTGTGTGTGTCTCTCTCTTTCTCTCTCTCTCTCTGATTCTTCCTCCTACTTATTCTCTCTGTCTGCCAGCCCTACCTATCCCTGCCTAGCTATTGGACATTCAGTTTTTTTATTAGCCCAACCAGGTGCCTTAGGCAAGGTAAAACAAATGCAACACATCTTTCCATAATTAAACAAATGCAGCATAAACAAATGTAACACATGTTTACATAGTTAAACAAATACAGCATAAACAAATGCAACACACCTTTACATAGTAATATTCCATAACATCTTTACATAGTAATATTCCATAACACTACCCTATGACACCAGCCAACTCACTAAAGCCACAATCAAATCAAAATAATTTTACTATATTTTCTGACCAAATTTCCAAGAGGATTCTGAATCTATATAGGATTAGATCTGGTGGAAGTGTGGGGACTTCCCGTGAGGAAAGGCCAGATCAGTGGCTCTGAAGTAAAGCCACAGTTGACAGGCTTCTTTAGGATTGGATTATGAGTAGAAATAAATTTGCTCTGATTTGAAGTGGTAACCATATATATTCTCTCCTTCTCTAATCTAGACCCCACAAAGATGTTTTGCAAAGGCTTTTAAGAAGAATTAGGAAACTGAAGATGTATTCAGCTGGTAGACTGCTTGCTTGCCTAGCATGCACAAAGTCCTGCATTCAAATGCCAACACAGCATAAGCAAAGTATGGGGGCACATGTCTGTGGCCCTAGAAACCAAGAGGTGGAGGCAGGCAGATTAGAAGTTCAAAGTGTCCTCAGTTATAGGGGAGGAGGGAGGGAACCTTCATAAATAGAAAAACAAGAAAAAGCAATGAAAATACAAGCAAGAGAACTTCGTTTTGGTTTGGTTTTTGAGACAAGGTTTCTCTGTGTAGCCCCGGCTATCCTGTAACTTACTCTGTAGACTAGATGTGACCCCATAATCTCATAGGACATGGCACTATTAAGAGGTGTGGCTTTGTTGGAATGGCGATGGCCTTGTTGGAGGAAGTGTGTCACTGTGGGAGTGGGCTTTGAGGTTTCCTATGCTCAGGATACCACCCAGTGTCTCAGTCAACTTCCTGTTGCCTGCAAGATGTACCACTCTCAGTTCCAACAGCATATCTGCCTGCACGCTGCCATGTTCCTCTTCATTAGAACAATGGGCTGAACCTCTGAAAGTGTAAGTGAGCCACCCTAATTAAATGTTTTCTTTATGAATTGCAGAATCATGATGTCTCTTCACAGCAATGAAAACCCTAAGGCACCAGGCTAGCCTCAAACTCAGAGATTTACCTGTCTCTGCCTCCAGGGTGCTGGGATTAAAGGTATGTGCCACCATGTCCAGTCAAATACAAGAATTAAAAAATAATAATACTTAAAATCAGGCATGTTGATACATGTCTGTTATCCCCCAGCACATGAGAAGTAGAGGCAGGAGAATCAGGAGTTCAGAAACAGCCTTAGCTACATGGAGAGCTGGAGACCAGCCTGGGGTACATGAAATCCTGTCTCAAAACAGGTACATTTAATATTCTCCAGAGAAAAAGATCTGTGTTCCTAATTGAAAATGGACAGTTTTCAGTTTAAATAGGGTTTGGTATTTGCCATAGGCCCATGTGGTCCTGTCTTCTCAGTGCCACAAGGAAGACTAAGCTGTCCATTTAGCGGTAAAAGCTCTATCACTTTGGGACTGTCTTTGATGATCCCTTGTGATAGACACATGGCTTAGTGATTAAGAACACACACTAACTACTCTTACAGAGGACCCGAGTTCAGTTCCTGATACCCGCATCAGGACCAGAGCCTCTGAAATCCCCCAGGGAACTAGCATATAACTAAAAATAATTTTTAAACATTTTGTGTAGCCGGGCGTTGGTGGCGCACGTCTTTAATCCCAGCACTCAGGAGGCAGAGGCAGGCGGATCTCTGTGAGTTCGAGGCCAGCCTGGTCTACAGAGCAAGTTCCAGGACAGCCTCCAAAGCCACAGAGAAACCCTGTCTCGAAAAAATAAAAAAGAAAAAAGAAATAAACATTTTGTGTGAATGTATATGTTCATGTGTGTTTGGAGGCCAGAGGTTCACATTGGGTGTTTTCCTCAATGACTTTCCACCTTATTTTTTAATGTTTAAATTGTGTGTGTGTGTGTGTGTGTGTGTGTGTGTAGGAAGGGAGGGGGAGAGGAAGAGGGAGAGGTTAGAGGACAACTTTCAGGAATCTCCTTCCACCTTAACACAACTGACTCCATGATGGAAGTGCCATTCAGGCTGCAAAACTCAGCACATAGACAGCACCACCAAACAAAACTAAAGCAAAGACCTAATCTACCAAAGTCCATAGCTGGGACAGTCTCTAAATGTACTAACCTTGTTTTTTGGCTTCTGTAGTTCTGCTTCTGGCTAACTGTTCTTATTAACTGAACTATGTCAACCCAGGACATCTTTTTATCTTTTTTGTGCTTAAAAGCTCACCATGAGAAAGGCTCTGGCTACAATGGATCCTAAGTACACACTGTAGTCAACATCCAGCTAATAAAGACTTTCTATTGGCTTAACCCTGTGTCCAAGTAGTCTTCCCTGGTGGATATCACACAATATTGAGGGGCTGAGCAGGAGGATGGTTACCTGGGCTACACTGTAGAACCCTGTCTCAAAGCGGAAAAAAAAAAAAAAAGGAACTGGGAATGTAGCTAGGTTGGTAGAATGTTTAGCTAGTATAAACCAGATATATGGATTCACAACTGTAATCATACTACTCTAGAGGTAGAGGCAGGAGGAACAGGGCTTCAGTGCCATTCTCTGCTACATAGTGAATTCTAAGTCAACCTGGGCTACACAAAACTTTGTCTCAAAATAGGGAAAATGTAAGGAACAATGGTGATGGCTACATGTGGGACACATTGAAGATGCAGTCATTGAGAACCAAGGATCCAGTTTTTATTTTTTTATTTTTTTGGTTTTTACGAGACAGGGTTTCTCTGTATTGTTTTGGAGGCTGTCGGTCCAGCCCGGCCTCTAACTCACAGAGATCCACCTGCCTCTGCCTCCCGAGTGCTGGACTGACAGCCTCCAAAACAATACAGAGAAACCCTGTCTCATAAAACCAAAAAAAAGTGTTTTTAAAGTTTAAATGTAGCTGGAATATAGGCCTCCACCATCAGCCCCAGCTTCACATAAATAAGTCTCTTCATGCTGGACATAGACCTCATACAGAGAGAGAAGATCGGCATTCTAAAACACAAGAAAGATTGGTAACACTACTGAGGAGGCCATCTTGGTCCAGAATGCAGAGCAGGCCTCTGGCTGGACTTCAGAAACGACAAGCAGATGTCGACAACCGGAAGGACCTGAGTTCTGAGTAAAGATTTCCTCAGAGCCTCCCGCAGGACTTCAGCCCTGTCAACACCTCCATATTAACCTGGTGATCTCTGACTAGGGCAATTGCCCTGGCCACAGGAGACTTCTGACCTACAGAACAGTGAGCTCATAACTGAGTGCTGTCATAATCCAACAAGTCTGTGGGAGCTTATTACTCAGCAGCAGAAATCCTGTAGGCTGTGTTTAAAAGGGTCTGAGAAAGCCCGCATTCACTGCTATTGGTTGGAGTGTACATAGGTGTGACCTCCACGGACGGCAAGTTGGCAATATCTAAAACCTGAAGCTACTCATCCCTTTGACCCCAAAGCTCTGACTTTAGGGAATCCTCCTACAAATAGTTTCACACACTTGAGACATACATCACAGCTTGTCTATGACAGCAAAAGACTGTGTGGGCCTACATATATGTCAACATACAGGCCAGTCAAACACACAATGATATGAGTCCCATCATGAGGCCATTCCAAATATACCAACGCAGAGGAGGTCCAGAAATTACTTTTAGGTAAAAACATATGGTTTAAGAGGGTTGGGGAGATGGCTCAGTCAGTAAAGTCAGTCATCCATACACAGGAGGACTGGAGTTTGAATCCAATGTTAAAGCTGGGCATGGTGGCACAAGCCCACAATTTCAGCCCGAGGGAGGCAGAGAGAGACAGGAGCTCACTGACTAACCAGCCTGGCCCAATCATTGAGTTCTAGGTTTAGTGAGAGCTTTTGTCCTGGAGACAGCAACTGAGAAAGACAGGTGACGCAGGCTCTGGTCACCACAAGCACACAAGTGCTCGAGGACACCCCCACTTATACCATAAGGTTTAGGGTGGTATAGAAAATGCTACTATTTAGGCAGAGGCTAAAAGGAAAACATAATCAAATGTGTTGATGAGTATCTGTGGCAGAAGATAAACTCGTCCCAAGGTTTATTTGTGCAGAGTGGACAAGGAAGGAGAGAAACTGTTTCCCAATGACCTCTGTTCTCTTCCAACAACAAAGCCGTGTTTCTACTACCTGGCAAGAAAAACAAGCACCAATAAAAGATTAAGATTGGCTTTGTTCATGTAGCTAGTTGAAGAGAGCCAAGAAGGAAAGGAGCAGGGAGGGTTGAGAGGACAGTCAGGCCAGGCACACCTGCCACTTCCCCTCTGCTCAGCTGAGCCCAGTCAGGGGACAAAGGGACTCCTGAGGAATGCGTCATCAGGTGATTTTGTCACTGTGCAAACATCAGTGCTCTTAAACAAAGATGGCAATGAAATCTTGGTCGTGGCAGTGTCACTGGGCAATCTAAGCATATGGGTGCTCCCTTGTATATGCTGTCTGTGCAAAGGGAAGTGCTAAACACACGTATCTATCTCATGAACTGCTGCTAATGCACGGGCTCGTTTCTTTAGAGAAATGTCCACTTGCTACTTGGAAACAAAGATGTCCCCTACAAGAATGACTGCTTGGGATTGACTATGCAGCCAACCTTGTGTCACCTCAAGCAGCTGGTCCTTCTCCCAAGAACTCAATCCCTAGTGCCCCAAATTTATTGTGAGACTAATGAGCCAACTGATGTTTTATTTTATATTTATTTGGGTGTGAGGGACAGGGTCCTTGCAATGTAGCCCTGGTTGGCCTAGTAGCCAATATATAGCCCACGATAGCCTCTCTCAAGCTCATGACATTTCTCCCAAGTGCCGGAATTGTAAGCATGTGCCCCCAAGTCCACACCAACTAATACTTTTTCCATGTCCCCTCCCCGCTTTGAGTGAAATACTAGTTGGTTTGTTTTGTTTGTTTAAGACCCAGTGTAAAACATTCTTCAATAAGAAAAATGTCTAAACTTTTTTAAAAGGCATCAACATTTCAAGATTAGACACTGTCTCCTTTCAATGGGTACCAGTATGGGGAGAACACCGGATAAGGTGATTTTAAAGTTGAAAGCACTTGACCACAATGTAATTCAGAGAAATGGCTTAATTTTTATGTGTATGTGTGCCTGTATGTACGTGTGTATGTACATGTATTTGCCATACAAGCATGAAGACCTGAGTTCAATCCCTGGTGCAGTGGTATGCCTCTGTAATCTTAGTGGGGAAAGGAGGGGCCAGAAACAAGCAGAAGATCCCTGGGGCTTGCTGGCCAACCAGTCTGGCCTAACTGGTGAGCTCCAGGTTGAGTGAAAGACCCTGTCTCAAGAACAATAAGGTAGAACTGGGCATGGTGGTGCACGCCTTTAATCCCAGCCAGCACTCGGGAGGCAGAGGCAGGCAGATCTCTGTGAGTTCGAGACCAGTCAGGTATACTCAGTGAGTCCCAGAACAGCCAAAGCAACTCAGAGAAACTGTCTCAAAACGAGCAAAACCGCCGGGCGGTGGTGGCGCACGCCTTTAATCCCAGCACTCGGGAGGCAGAGGCAGGCGGATCTCTGTGAGTTAGAGGCCGGGCTGGACCGACAGCCTCCAAAACAATACAGAGGAACCCTGTCTCGTAAAACCAAAAAAAAAAACAAAAAACAAAAAACAAGCAAAACCAATAAGGTGACAGAGGAAGACTTGAAGCTGGCCCCTGGCTTCTATATGCACACATACATCTGTGTACACACAGAAACACACACATAAACACAGAAAAGAGAATGGAATCCAAACCCTGATGTTGTGGCGCATGTCTATAATCTCAGCACTCAGGAGGGGCGGGGTTTGTCATCGTCATCTGTGTTCCAGGATAGCCAAGGTTACATAACCAGTCCCTGTCTCAGAAAGGTGTGGGAGTGCTGGAGAGAGGATTTAGCTCACTACGCTGCAGCAGAGGACCAGGGTTTGGTTTCCAGTGGCCACATCAGGTGACATAACCACCTGAGACTTCAGTTACAGAGAATTCTACATCCTCTAGCATCTGCATGCATATGATACATATACATGTACATACAGGCACACATACACATAAAAGAAAATCTTGCCGGGCGGTGGTGGTGCACGCCTTTAATCCCAGCACTCGGGAGGCAGAGGCAGGCGGATCTCTGTGAGTTCGAGGCCAGGCTGGACCGACAGCCTCCAAAACAGAGAAACCCTGTCTCATAAAAACCAAAAAACCAAAAAAAAGAAAAAAAGAAAATCTTCCTTAATTATATAAAACAAGGCTAAACAGGAAGAGAATTTCGAAGAGGCTGAATACCTGGCTGTACTTTGCATACATATGTACCCTGCATTCTGGCAGGTCTGAACTACAGGTTGGCCTAGACTCCTGACACTTGTTTGCCTTCTGTGTTCTGCCTGTATGTTGGTGTGAAAGTAGACGTATACATTCGATTCATCAATTTAAGTATGGTAGTCAACAAATTATATGAGGTTTGCTTATAAAATGGACTTTGTGTTCAAGGGGCTTGCCCAGCTGCAGACAAATGTAAGTGCAGTGAACCCCTTTCAGGAGGGTGGGACTCGGTCTGGTTTGACCAGAAGGTGAGGGAAGCAACCACACAATCAATTTGGGATATTTTCTAAAGATAGGTTTATATTTTTAATGTGGGGGGGGGGTAATGTGAACATGAGTGTAGTACCCGCAGAGGCCAGAAGGGTGTGTCAGATCCTCTGGAGCTGGAGCTACAGAGAGTTGCAAGCCATCTGACTTGGGTGCTGAGAACTGAACTCAGGGGCCTCAAGTACTCTAACTACTGAGCCATCTCTTCAAATGCTAAGAAAAGAAAGTGAAGGAGTGTTTCCTCTGTTGTAGAATATTAGTTGAAGATGTTTTAATTTGTTTATGCTATGGAATATTTGTTTAATGATGCAAAGATGTGTTGCATTCTTTTTTTTGTTGGTTTTTTTTCGAGACAGGGTTTCTCTGTGGCTTTGGAGGCTGTCCTGGAACTCGCTTGGTAGTCCAGGCTGGCCTTCAACTCACAGAGATCCACCTGCCTCTGCCTCCTGAGTGCTGGGATTAAAGGTGTGCGCCACCAACGCCTGGCTCCAAGTGTGTTGCATCCTTTTATATTGCATTTGTTTAACTCTGTGAAGCTGTGTTACTTTGCCTGTCTAAAACACCAGATTGGTCTAAAAAAGAGCTGAACAGTCAATAACAAGGCAGGAGGGAGAATAGGCAGGGCTGCCAGCCAGAGAAAATGAAGAGAAAAAATGAGGAGCAAGAAAAGGAAAAGGAGAGAGGACACCAGGGGCCAGCCACCCAGCTACTCAGTAAGCCACAGAGTAAGAAGTAAGGAAAAGTATAAAGAAAGATAAAAGCCCAGAGGCTTCAAGGCCATCCTGGTCTTTTAGAGGCCAGCCTGGTCTACAGAGCTAGTTCCAGGACGGCCTCCAAAACAATACAGAGAAACCCTGTCTTGAAAAACAAAAACAAAAAAAAAAAGCCTAGAGGCAAAAGATAGATGGGATAATTTAAGAAAAGCTGTCTAGAGGGGAAAAGGAGAGGGGGAGAAGAGGAGGACCTGGGGGAGCAGGAAGGTTGAGTCAGGGGAAGAATAGAGGAGAGCAGGATGAGAGATACCATAATAGAGGGAGTCATTATAGGTTTGAGGAGAGATCTGGCACTAGTGAGATCTCCAGAGACCTACAAGGATGACACCAACTGGCAAACTAAGCAATAGTCTAGAGGCTATCTTAAATGCCCTTCCCTGATAATGAGATTTACAACTACATTATATGTCATCCTAGAGCCTTCATCCAGTGGCTGATGGAAGAAGAGGCAGATACCCACAGCTAAACACTGAACTGAACTCCTGCAATCCAGTTGCAGAGAGGGAGGAGTGATGAGCAAAGGGGTCAAGACTGTGCTGGTGAAACCCACAGAAACAGCTGACCTGACAAAGGGGGAGCTCATGGACCCCAGACTGATGGCTGACACGCCAGCATGGGACTGATCCAGACCCCGTGAATGTGGTGTCAGTGAGGAGGCCTTGGCAATCCCTGGGGCCTTGGGTAGTAGATCAGTGTTTACCATGGCTTATGAATCACTTTGGGGGCCCATTACACATAGAGGGAGGCTCTCTCAGCCTGGACTCTTTGGGGAGGGCCTAGGCCCTGCCCTGAATGAAATGACAGAATCTGGAGATTCCCCATGGAGAGCCTCACCCTCCCTGGGGAATGGTGTGGGGATTGGGGAGCATTGGTGAGGGGCAGGGGAGGAGGAGAGGGAGAGGGAAGCCAGCTTGTTTCTAATTTAAATTAAAAAATTATGTTAAAAAAGAAAGAAAAGCTTACTAGAAACAAGCCAAGCTAAGGCTGGAAAGTCATAAGAAAGAATAAGATTCTGTGTGATTTCTTTGGGAGCTAGGTGGCGGCTCCCAAAAGAGCCAAAGAACAAAGAGAAAAAAACCAGCTATACTCCTCCTCTAGCCTCTCACATCTACACACCATTTCCCTTGCTAGTGGCTCTGCCTAAGCCCCAATCCTTCCTTTCTTTATGACTAACACATCAGGGGTTTGTTTTGCTTTGCTTCATGTATGTTCATGTTTTGCCTGCATAGATATATGTACATGACACGTGTTCCCAGTGCTCACAGAGGTCAGAAGAGGGTATTGGATCCTCTGGAACTGGAGTTACATATGGTTGCAAGCCATCATTTGGTTCTGGGAACCGAACCCAGGTCCTCTGCAAGAGTAACAACTATTCTTAACCACTGAGCCATCTCTCCAGCTCCATGCTAGGATCTGGAATCCAATTTGGCTCAAGGCTTTTGCTTGGTGACAGCCTGTGATCCAGTTGATGTGGGTAGAGCCCCCTCCTTTGTGCTCTCGGAGCCTCCACTCACATCCCTGTCGCCCGTGTTGGCAGTCCCTTACACAGATGCTGACTCATGGACTTGGAGAGCAGATGCTTTATTCTGGACATGACCCCAGGAAACACGAAAGAGGAAAGACAATGAAGGGTGTCCTTATGAGCTGGTTACCACCGTGGGGCTCAGTCCTGCTGGGGAGCAGCAGAGAGACTATGTGGAGCACTCTCAGAATCGTCCTCCTGGGGATACTTACCACACACTGTTAAGTCGAAGCTCAGAGGTACAATATACACTTAGCATTTGTGAGGTCCGGGATTCCAACCCCAATACCCTCCAAAAATGTTTAAATGGTTAGTGCTATGTTAGGCAATTTCTATGGCAACAATAATTGTAATAACAATAAATACCGTCTCAGCCAGATATAGTGGCACACCCTTAGGATCTCAGCACTCAGGAGACAGGGGGTGTCATTCAAGGCCACCCCCAACTACATACAAAGTTCAGAGTCAGCTGGGATCGCATGAGACACTGTCTCAAAAATATATAATAAAATAAACTAAGAAGGGGCTGGAGAGACAGCTCAGCCACCGAAGCTCTTGGTGCTCACATGCCTGGAATCCCGGTGCTGGGGAAGCAGGGACCAGTGAGCTTCAGGCTCAGTGTGGCCCCGTCTCAAACACTAAGATGGTGCTGAAATGATGGTCAGTGGGTGAAGGCACTTGTCCCATACGCTTGGTGAACCCACGTAAATGTGGAAGGAGAGAAGTGACTCCACAAAGCTCTCCTCTGACCTCCTCATGTCAGCTGGGCCATGTGTGCCCGCACCCTCACCCACCCCCACAATAACAGTACATTTAAAATCATGGAGAGGCCAGCAATATCGACCTCTGACCTCTGATGAATGTGCCCACCCATCCCACTCATGACCATGACCATGCACACACACAAAATGGCTCATTCCCTAAAAACACTGTCTCAGTAGAGAACAAAGTGATTGGAGCTATTATCCACCAAGGTCCGTCTCTATCAACTTCCCCTTTCTCTCTCTCTCTGTCTCTCTCTCTCTGTCTCTCTCTCTCTCACACACACACACACACACCATTCATGGTGAAAGACCCTTACCCAGGACCCCCTAGGAAAAGAAAAGCAAGGCCAGGCCGTTGCCTAATGAAAAAAAAAACCCAGACCAAGTGCCTCGCCCAGCTGGCAGGATGTCAAACAGGATCTGTGGTCACCAGAGCAGTCATGGGACCCAGATAATAATTGCTGAAGCGTGCCAGGGTCTTTTATGTGGCAATACCAGGACACCTAGTCCTTGGCAACTACCCCTGCCCCCAGTTGTGTCTATGATCACCATAGTAGTCATGGGACCCGGATAATAATTGCTGAAGCATGCCAGGGTCTTTCATGAAGTAATACCAGGAAACTTAGTCCGTGGGAACTACCCCTGCCCCCAAGATGAGCCAATGAAATGCCTGTTACTTATGTAACCATTAAAACTCCATAAATATTGTGCTCCCTGCAATCCCGGTATGCTCTGCACCCGAGTTGCAGTAGCATCCGCAGGCGCCTGTGTACCCAATAAATCACCTCTTGCATTTGCAGCCAGTGGTCTGGCCCCGGTTCTTGGGCAGAGGGTTCAGTTCAGTGCCCGGCGCTTTGATGCCGAGGTCTTTCAATGGTTGGTCCTCTATTGCCACCCAAGCTGGGAGAGTGGGAGGGGCAGGAGGTGGTGACCTGTTTGCCACAACAGTTAGTGGCTTCAGATGGCCCCAGAACTTACAGAGCAAGCCATCAACAGCATCTGCAGTATTTGTCCTTACATTTCTGTGCTAAATGGTCGTGTTATTTCTTCTCGCTTCTCCTCTGTATACACAGAACTACTTCTCATGGGTGAATGAATGGATAAGCACAGAGTTCATGGTAAGGTATTGAGACAGAAGATAAACTGAGGGCTAGGCGGGAGGATCAAATCACACTCACTTTCAATGCTATCATGAGTTGTTGCCCTTAGTAAGTAGAGGCAACAACTTCCACAGGGAAAACTTGGCAGCTATTCAGGATTCCAAGTTCAAGGTCCACCTCAGCTACATTCCGAGTTCAAGGTCATCTTAGGCACCTTTTTTTTTAAAGATTTATTTATTTATTACATATACACCAGATTGAATTGTAGATGGTTGTCAGCCACCATGTGGTTGCTGGGAATTGAACTCAAGACCTCTGGAAGAGCAGTCACTGCTCTTAACCTCTGAGCCATCTCTCCAGTCCCCATTTTAGGCACCTTAATGAGACTCTATCTCAAAATGAAAATGCAGGGCTGAGTGCTAACTCAGTGACACAGCTTCTGCCTGGTTTGGGTCCTAAGACTAGAATGGGGGTGGGGGGCAGAAAACACAAGCCTTAAGTCATAAAAATTTCCAGATGCTGAGCCTTTAATCCCAGTACTCGGGAGGCAGAGGCAAGACGGTCTCTGTGAATTCAAGGTTAGGCTGGTCTACAGAACAAGTTCCAGGACAGCCAGGGTTATTACACAGAGAAACCCGGTCAATTGGAAAAATCAGATCACATGAAAAGCAGGGGTCATTTCTCTCATACCGGGAATTTTGAGAGCCTCAGTAGCTTCTTCTGAGGTCATGCCCAAACCTCCCTCTCCATCCAAGTAGAGGGCTGCTACTGCTTTCAGTTTCCTTTTCATGCCTACGTGCTATTAAAAGTAACAGCAGGGGCAAAACTAAACTTACCCCTAGACAGGAAGAACAAGTTGTGTGGAAATCAAGTATCCTCACTTAATTACCCGACACTCCCTCCTGGCCCAATTCATGGCCATGAAAGTGACCTGCCCACCACCCTTGGGCCAATAGGTGTGTCTGTCCGAGCCTCTCTGTGCCGCCGCTTAGATTAGGCCATTCCACCCTGGTGGTGTGGAAGTGGAAAGGAATTAAGATGCTCCCATACCCTGTGGTCTGGAGCCAGGCCCGGACCCCCTACTCTGAATTACTGAGGGCCCTGAATCACCTGTTCTACCTAATATAGGTGTGCCTGCAGCAGGGACCCTACCACAGGGGATTAGGTGGCTACAGAGAACAAGGACCTTGTCTTGTATCGGCCCGGGACCTAACTCCACCTCCATACCCGGAAGCTAAATGTGCAGAGTCACACAGCGCATACAGCCCTTCGGACAGGGGTCACCCTAAGGCACAGGAAACAGAGAATGTTCTACGAGCTCTTGAGGTTCCTGGAACTTGCTTGGTCCCTAATGATGAGTGTCCCCATCCTGATTGTCAGTGAACTTAGCTTAGCTTCCCATGGCTTCTCCTCCTTCCCTCCTTTAGTGTTGGGAATTGAACCTATGGTCTCATGCATGCTAGGCAAGTACTTGTTTAGTAGTTTTCAAAGACTTCTATTGTTTATATGTATATGTGTGTGGATATCTAGAGGAGGGCATCAGATCCCTTGGAGCTGGAGTTGCAGGTGGTTGTGAACTGCCTGATGTGGGTGCTAGGAACCAAACTCCAGTCCCCTCTGGAAGAGAGCATCAGGGCTCTTAACCACTTAGCCATCTCATCAGCAGCCCCTTTCCTCTTTCTTTTGAGGCAGGGTCTCTCTAATTTTCTCAGGCTGGCCTTGGACTCATTCTGAAGCCAAAGAAGATCTTGAACTTGTCATCCTCCTGCCTCAGCCTCCTGACTTGCTCAGGTTACAGGCCTGAGGCATTGAATCCAGATTCAAGGATCCTTTTTTTATGGGCTAAAACTGTAGTTCATCTTCACAGCATCCTCTTTTTGTGGCAGAACTTTCTAGAAGGATCTCAGTAGTTATTGACACCTCAATAGCTGCCTGTAGTTTGATTTCCTTTTCTTTGTCTAAATCCATCCAGAGCAAAACTTTCTGTCTGAGCCACACAATACCATAGGGCAACTCAGGATAAAATTCCTGGTCCTCTTGTAGCTCATGTTTGTCCTAGACTCCACATGGCACTGCAATGCATGGGGGAATGGAGCATGGTGACAGGAAAATGTCCTCTCAGAGTCTCAAATGGGAATTTGGCCAAAGACATCCACATGTGGCTTCTCTGGCACTTGACTCGGCATTCCACCCTCGTCTCTGGCCAGAAGCCCAGAAAAGTGACCTTGGAACCTGCTGCCACTCCTTCCCTGGCCCCACCTCCAGGTTTCTGTTCACAATTCGTGGGAACCAGAAGGGATAGGTCATATCTTCCTACTCTAGGGCAGCAAGACCCGGTGGCCAGACAGATGTCAGTTCTCTGTCTTGGGAGAGACACGTGATTTGAGTTCTACAAGACTGACTTGGGATCTACTCCAAGAATTTGGAAAAATCTTTCCTGTTATCAAGCAGATGGTTTCAGGCTACCCAGAGAGAAGGTTGTTTGCTGGTTTGTTTTGAGACAGGCTGTAGCCAAGCTGACCTAAAACTCATAGCAATTCTCCTGCCTCGGCTTCCCTCTTGAACATTGACATTACAGGCATCAACTACCAAGCCTTCCAAAAAGGTCATGTATGTACAATGCAAGGTGGAGCTGGAGGTAAAACATAAATGACAATAATAATAAATTGTGGGAACAACAGACCCTGGCTGGAAACCCATTCCTCCATTACTCTGGGAGCAGGCAGCTGCGAAACAATGTTTACTGAAAACATGTTTACTGAAAACAATCCAGTGCCATAAGTTCCTGATAAGGGCTCCATAAGGGCTGGCTCACTGAAACACCATGACTTTGATCTTCCCAGTGGCTGGCCACTTCTTCCTGTCCCCCATGCTGTTCCCGATTCTGGTGTCAGGGATTTAACCACCAGCCAGGAGGAGAAAGAGACATGTGTGGGAGATGTATGCGTGTATGTATGGCAGTTTTTCTGGAGGGAAGCGTTTTCTTGGGAAGTTCTCCTAAGCCGACTTGGGGAGCATAAAGATTTCTTAACGCAACCGACTGGTCTCTGTGTCATCAATCCTGACACCCTAGCCACATTCTCGGATACAGGCTACACAGCAGACATGGCAATAAATAATAAACAAGAGTGTCGTGTACCTCGAACTGACCTTGTAACTGAGGATGAGCCTGCATTCCTACTCCTCTGGCCTCTATCTCCCAATTGCTAGGATTACAGGTGTATGTTACCATGCCAGGTTTTGTGTGGTGCTAAGGATTAAACCCAAGACTTGGTACAGGCTGTGCAAGCACGCTACCAACCGAGGCCCCACCCTCCTCCGTAATGTATATGTAAGTGCTTACATGAGTATCATATGTATCACAACACTTGTGCAGAGGCCGGAAGGGGCCATCGGATCCTCTAGAACTGGCATTAGAGACAGCTGTGAACTGCCATGTGGACGTTGGGAACTCAAATTGGGTCCTCTGCAAGAGCAGTAAGTGTCCTTAACCACTGAGCCATCTCTCCAGTCCCCTTTTTGAGACAGAATCTGCCAATCAGCCTCTTAGCTCCCCAGTTTACTGGGCCAGGTGGCCAGGGAGATCTGAGAACCCACCCATCTCCATTCTGGCAGGGGTAGGGTGACAGGTAGGTGCAACCATCCAGCTTTTTGCATGGATTCTAGGAACCCTAGCTCAGGTCGTCCAGCTCACATGGCAGGCACTTTATCACCGGAGTCATCTCCCCAGCTCCACAAAATCAACTCTTTCTTATCGGTCCAGTGACATTATCACCAGGGTCTTCCTCTTGTGCTGCTTCTTTCCCACCAGAATGTGTCCCAGCTTTTAGAAATGGCCTTGGCTCTCCTGTCCATACGCAAGCTGCCTCAATTTCACCTTCTAAGTGAAGATGGGTAAATAGCCTCCAGACCACAGGCAGCACAGGCCTTACTGACTCTCTGTGCCTGGCCCATTCTCCTGTCGGTCAGCATAATCTTGTCCATTCTCCTAGACCACCTTGACCCATTCTGCCCTTGACATTTTGTGGTTGGTAGAGCACAAAGCCAGGGCCTGAAACTTGTGGCCTGTCTTGAATTACTGCATGTTTCCCTCCAGAACCACACAGACAGACTGGCCCTGAATTTTTACCCAGTACAAAACCACATTTCCCAGGGTGACTATGTCAGGGACCCAAACTGTGTCATATGCTTCCTTGTAAATCATCCTTTCACTAATGCTTAGAAATGTCACTAAAATGCACAGTCTAAACTAGGCCTGACGGTACAATCCTGTAATTCCAGTACTGGGGAGGCTGAAGCATGAAGATAAGAAGTTTAGACCTTCGTGGACTACACAGTAAGTTCAAGGGCAGCCTCAGCAATTCAGGGAGAACTTATCTTGAAATTCTTTTTTTAAAAGGAAGGGCAGGGATTACAGCTTAGTGGTGGAAAGCCTGCCTAGCATATTAGGCCTCATGGCCATCACCAGCATCTCAGGCAGGCATGGTAGCACATGCATGACACAGGCAAGGTGAGAGGGTCAGGAATTCGAGGCCAGCCTGGGCTACATTGAAACCCTGTCTCAAAAAGACAAAAACCGAACATTTAAAATGCAGATTCCCAGCTCCCTGGACTCTCTGAAGGTAAGCAGACATGATCTTTAATAATAGCTTAAACTGAAATTCATTTCACATCCCATATGGATGATTCAACTGGGGATGCAGCTGAGTTGTGGCATGCAAGAGGTTCTGGTTTCCATGCCAACAATGCAAAGAAGACCACAAGGCACACAGTCTAATCAGTTTTGTTGCAGCCACAGGATTTTGCAACCATCATCACTACCTATTTTTTTTCATTTTTAGATTTATTTTGTGTATATGAGTGCTTTGCCAGCATCGTGGTGCCCTCAGAGGTCAAAAGAAGCATGATGCCCTGGACCTGGAGTTTCAGGTGGTTATGAACCATCGTGTGAATGCCGAGAACCAAACTCAAACTCAACGCAAGAGCAACGAGTGCTCTTAACCACCGAACCATCTCTGCAGCACCCTACGGAATTTTAGAACACTTCAGTCTCGCCCAAAAGAAATCCCTTACCTATTAGCAGTCATTTCCCATCTTCATCCCGACTCTAGTAATCTGCTATCTGCCTCTAACAGTGCACCTGGGCTGGACTCTTCAGATAAACAAAATTGTGCCTGGGAGCTTAGCAGAAGGTTTCCAAGGCTCACACCTTGCACTTCGTAGGGGAATGAATGGAGGCCATGCTTGAATTTTTGTTGTTTTGTTTCTCAAGACAGGGTTTGTCTGTGTAACAGCTCTGGCTGTCCTGGAACTCGCTCTGTAGACCAGGCTGGCCTCCAACTCAGAGATCACCTGCCTCTGCCTCCCTAGTGCCGGGATTAAATGTGTGTGCCCAGCATGCTTGACTTTTTAAAAGAACCTCCAAGCTGTTTTGTAAAGTACCTATAGTCCTTGGCATGCTCTCTAGTGATCAAACAAGGGTCGAGTCCTTGACGATATGTTTTTCCCCCTATGAACCACAGCGTGACTAAGTTTAGTCATTCCTTTGTTGAGTTCAGAAGCTACTTATCTGTCATCTGGCGTATTCACAGAGACTGCTCAGAAGTGCTGCGGTAGCCTCGGATTACAACACACACACACACACACACACACACACACACACACACACACACACACACACACACACAAAGCCCCAGGGTGGAAATGGAAAGAATGGTGTGCTTAGAGGCCTCAGCACTGCCAAGGGATTAACTACTCAGCACCAAACAGTCCGGGTGCTAAAACCTAAAAGCCCAATGCTGCGGTAGCCTCGGATTACAACACACACACACACACACACACACACACACACACACACACACACACACACACACACACAAAGCCCCAGGGTGGAAATGGAAAGAATGGTGTGCTTAGAGGCCTCAGCACTGCCAAGGGATTAACTACTCAGCACCAAACAGTCCGGGTGCTAAAACCTAAAAGCCCAAGTGATGAGATATTGAGGAGGAAGTAGCTGGGGGAGGGAAAGAACCCAAGACCAAGCCCAATCCTGACTCAGTCTTCCGAGCTGCGAATCCACCGCTGTGATTGCATCATCATGGAGCCTCCGCAGCTCAGCACGAGGAGGGGAAAAAAGACTAAGGCTGGTATCTGTTCCCCATCTCCGCCCCCGGAAGGATGCTGCGTGGTTACCCGAAGCTAGATGACAGCACCTGCTGCGAGCGCCCCGCACCTCCTTGCTATTATTCTGGTATTAGCCCTGCCTTGTCCGCGGGCGGGCAGAGTAATTGGATGCAAAGCTGCAATTGTTGCCCTGATCCAGCATTTTTGATTCTTTCCTAGAGTCACAGGCAATCGCTTCCATCACCGCTCCCTACCACCAACTGGAAGATGCTAAACTAAACAGGAAGTGGCCGTTTCTCCCAGGGGCGGGGGCTGTAAGGGACTTCAGCAGTGGGGTTTCTTATCTGTGGTGGGAACATTTCAGGTTGGGGCGTGGCTTTGCGCACTCAAGGCTAGGAGCTCTGGCGCGCTTGCTCTTTCTCGCTCCTCCTCCCTCCCTTCCTCCCCTCCTCCCTCCTCCCTCCCTTCCCTTCTCCAATTGCCCTCTCCCCCTCCCCCTCTCTCCTCAGCCGCTCCTTTCCTCACCTCTCTCTTTCTCCCCCTCCCCCCACCCAATAGCTTCCTATTTAAAGGTGATTTTTTTCCCCTACGATGTCTCAAGGGGATGTGCTGAGGGTTAGAATTTAGGCTAAAACCGAGCATCCAGGTTGCAAATGAACATTAGATCATCGGCATGACTGCAAATTGTTAAACAAGCACAACTCTCGGTAGCCAGAGTTTGGGGAGGGGCGTCCTTTTGTTCGGTTTGTCTGGGTTCTTTGTTTTGTTTGAGACAAGTTCTCATCGAACACCATCGATAAGACTAGCAGTAATTCTCCTGCCTCAGCTTTACAAATGTTAGGGTTCCAGGCACTCCTGCACATAGGATTTGTTTTGTAGGGATACGTGTGATTGGGAGCGGACCCTGAGTCGCCGGTGTAAGAATGTAATCGAATTCAGCAGCCGCTCACAACTGCAGCAGCCCTTCCCCCATGCAGACACAGACAAGCACCCTATCAAGACATCGTCTGCATATCTCACAGACTTGCAGGTGCCAGGCCTTCTCACCTGAGTTTAACATCAAAGGCAGTATCCGTGGCTAGGCTACACAGGCTGCTCCCCACCCCCTTCCCTGAATTCTGCCTGGCTCCGGGCGCCTTCTCTGGAACCTCCATCTACGCAGCACACAATCCCACTTCTGCCACTTAGGCCCGGATTCCTCTCTTCAAAATCCTTGCTGTGCCTGTTGTTTGTCCGTGGCGTTAATAACTCTTGTAATAACTACATTGCTTACTGTTGTCACTTTGAGCCCCACAACAGAGACGTTTTTAGTGGGTGTGCTGTAAGGCCCTCCACCACTGAGTTACACCCCCCAGCCAGTTTTCCTTTTCAGTGTTTATTTTATTTTCTTACTGCATTTATCCATTGATTGTGTGTGTGTGTGTGTGTGCGCGCGCGCGCGCGTGCATGCGTGTCATAGCATGCCTGAGGAAGCCGGAGGATAAAACGTGTGGGTGGGTGGGTCTTGAGAAGGAACTCGGGTCACGGGGCTCAGCAGCTGGCCCAGATTGGGGGCGGGGGGACGTTAAACAGTGAAACTCTGAGCTCCATTTGTCTTTAACCTGGAAATAAATGTGGTTTATTTCTATGCCCTGCCCCTGTGTTCCTTTTGGAATAGGTCAGCATAGCATTGTGGCTTTTCTTTTGTCCGTGGGCTCATCAGCAGATTGATGTCGGGCTGTCTCGTGTGCCTGCCCTGATGGCAGCCAAAAATCAGAGGAGGGGTGAGCAATGACTCCATGCGCGGGAATCTGCCCTCTGTTTTCTTTCTGTCCTACAGGACGGCCGCAGCTTGCTCCTGAGCCTCAGAGGCCTCCCTAGCTTCCTGGAATTGTGGTAGTTGGGCTGGTAGGTGGCAGATGGTGTTTCTTCGTTTGTGGCTTTGGAATTAAGGCCTTTTTTTTTTTTTTTAAGAAAAGCTAATGGTTTCCTTATGGGCGCCCACCCAAATTCTTGCTACATTTTGCTCGGCCTTTGTGGTTTTCTTGCATCTTCTCAGCCAGCTCTCTCGGCCATGAGTAAATAAGGCGAAGTGAACCTCTGCCCTGTGCTTTTCCGAAGCCAGATGAATCACCCAGCTCCCCCGCTTCCCTCTCGAAGAAGAAGCCAGTGAGAGCAAGGCTAGAGGGGGCTCTACCTACCCCAGGAAAAAATCCAGCCAGCCCCCTGAGTTCCCAGAACAAAGCAATTCCAGTGCCGGTGGGGAGAGGGGAGCTTTGTTCTCAGCTGGAAGAGACCAAAGAACTTCCTAAGTGAGCCTAGAAATGTCACAGTGTTCTGAGGAACAGAGAAACGACATAGGCATCGTGTTCCTTTTAGAGTGAGACAGAACCGGAGCTCTGACAGCCCTGCGCTAGCCAGATTCGGTCGCCTGTCCTCAATACGTCGATGTGCCCAGCAAGTGGTAGTGAACAGCAGAAAATGGAGACTTATCCAGTGGGAATACAATTCTAAGAAGAACAGAGCTCCAGTAACAACCCCCGAGTCCATTTTCAGGATCCTAAGCTTAGGGTTCTGGTCTTTTCTTCATTCCCAATTCCATACATACAGGTGATGTGCTTTGATCATATTCCCTTATCACACCTCCTCCACCAAACTCATTCTTTCCCAAAAGTCCACTTATTTTCATGGCATTGTTGTTGTTGTTGTTTGTTTGTTTGTTTGAGGCCACAGTATTTTTGTTGTTGCTGCTGCTGCTGCTTTTTTTCTGGGACAGAATTTTTTGTGAAGCTTTGGTTGTCCTAGAACTCGCTCTGTCCACCAGGCTGGTCTCGAACTCACAGAGATCCGCCTGCCTCTGCCTCCCGAGTGCTGGGACTAAAGGCGTGCGCCACCAACGCCCGGCTGGGCCAGAGGTATTCTATAAGTAACAAAGCTGCGGTCCGAGTCTAGGTGTTGAATCCCATCACCACTATCTCCAGTCTGTCCTGCCAGGACTCAGAACTGCATGAGATTTCTCTCTAGAAGAGAATCCCCCCCACCCCCCACCCCCCCGCCGGCGCCAGGACCCCAGCCTTTTCCTTCACCCAGCATGACACTCCTGGGGAAATTTCTGTTTCTTGGGTCCATTGTCAAAGGGAAGGAAACAAGCGCTTATTTATTTTGAGACAGGGTTTCTCTGTGTGGTATTGGCTGCCCTGGAACTCGCTCTGTCGACCAGGCTGCCCTTGAACTCACAGAGATTCTCCTGCTTCTACCTCCCCAGTGCTTGGATTAATGACTGTGCCACCACACTTGGCTCAAGTCTCATTTTCGAATATCATCATTCAGGTCTGGATTGTTATAACCTGTGTGAATTCACCCAGTCACACACCCCACCCCCATTCGATGCCCTGGATGATGGAGCTTTGTTTAAGGAAAGAATTTGAACCAGAAGGAGAACTCCAGGCAGGTTCAAAGTATGTTGTGAGTTTGCTTTGGAGACACTCTGAAATCTCAAAAAGTGGCCCCAAGTGTAACCTCCCTAACCTTCCTGAAGCTCAGGCCTGAAGATGTACCTTTCCAGCAAACTCGCCTTTCCCTCCCCAGCTCCTTCTCCACCCCGTTTTACTGGTTGGTGGCCACTCCCACCACAAAAGCAGTTTCTAGGGACATTAGAATCGATGTAAAAAACAAAAGCATACGAATAGCTCTCTTGCCTCAAAGCAAGTAAGAGAAAGAGCTCATGAAACCAGGCAGTGGTGGCGCACGCCTTTAGTCCCAGCACTCATGGCGGATCTCTGTGGGTTCAAGTCCAGCCTGGTCTACAGAATGAATTCCAGGACAGCCTTCAAAGTGACAGAGAAACCCTGTCTCAAAAAAAAAAAAAAAAGAGTTTATTCAGGAGCCAAATGTGAGGGAGCATCGCCAAATGCAATCGAGTATTACCGAATGTGAGCAGTGCCTGGGAACACAGATTTGCATTACCCTGAATACCATGTCCCAACATAGGTCTAATTACATTTTATAGTAATAGAACAAAGAAAGTCATATACCAGACATCAGGCAGGTAAAGCGGTAAAGCCTCTGTTGCAGGTCCCTGATGACATTCTTCACTTCAAGCTGATGGAAGCTGAGGACCTATTCGTACATTCCAAAAGGATTTACCCAATAGCCATAAGAATGTCATACACAGAAGTGAGCAATAAATGGCTATTTAGAGGTCTCAGATAGCTGAAGAGAGTTTGGCTCTAGACCTGCAAATTCCAAATCATTGAACTACTAATTGGTCAATCAGCCTTGTCGAATGTTAATGTGGGTGCTGTCTTTTTCTCCTGGAGCTTCTCTTAACACTAGCATCTGTCACCTGGTACTGGCAGCCCCTCCTGAACGTTGTCCAGAATCAGCAATGATCAGAAGGTAGCTGTGGAAAATAACTTTAGTTAAAAAATAACTAGCTGGTGACTCTTACCCCTCTCCCAACTATGTGAAAAGGAGGACAGAGCTCATTTTCCAGAAAGTTAGCACATGACTTACTGATACAAGTCCTGAGCAAGAGCTTCTGGGAACTACACTGAGAACTTAGCCACCCATCTGCCATGAGGACAGTACCATTCTGACCCCAGGGCCATGGGTCACAGCTCGACAGTATTCCTAGGAATTGACTAGGGGCAGATAATGACTGAAGGGGACATAAGAGGGAAAAAAGCCCATCCCTTGGAGTCTAGTTTGCCCTCCTATTGGGAGTTAGGAAAATGATAAAGCCAAAACTGCTTACAGAGATAATGCAAGCAAGACATTCAAGCAAGGATGTTGAAAACAGCAAATAGGAGCTGAAGATGTAGTTCAGTTGACAGTACATTTGCCTGGCATACAAAAGGTCATGAGTTCAATCTCCAGTACCACATAAACCAGGTACGGTAATATACACATGTAAGCTCAGCACTCAGGAGGTAGAAGGAGGGGGTTCAGAAGTCATTCTGAGCTACATAGTGAGTTCAAGGCCAACCTGGGTTGTATGACGCTCTAAGAAAAAAAGTGAAAGGAAAAAAGGAAGAAAGAAAAATAACTTTTGCTTATTTAGAGCCCAAATGTGTATTGAGTTGTACCATATCAACACTCCTTACAAATTCATTCACTAAAGAAAATGCTTTTGTGTTGGTTTTTTTTCTAGACAGGGTTTCTCTGTGTAGCTCTGCCTGTCCTGGAACTTGCTCTGTAGACCAGGCTAGCCTCAAACTCAGAGATCTGTCTGCTCTGACTCCTGAGTGCTAGGACTCCTGTGTGCCAGCTGGGCGTGATGGTGCACACCTTTAATTCCAGCACGGGAGAGGCAGAGGCCGGTGGATTTCTATGAGTTCTAGGCTAGCTGGTCTAATAGTGAGTCCCAGGACAGCCCAGGCTATATATACCCTGTCTCAAAAAACAAAAACAACAAAACCAAAACACGTATGTGCCACCATCCTTGGGCTTTGCTTAACGTTTAAGCCTTGTAACTGAGAAAGCTAGGGGAGCACATTTAGCATCACTATAAAGAACCTAAGTATGACTCTTGAGGTACCTACTCCCAAAAAACAGGAATAGCTGTGTTCCACTGTCTTTTTCTATATAATGATGAGCCAACCTGCCTCCATCTTAGTCTTAGCCATAGTAAAGACAGACTAGGCTCATTCCTGTTTATGGTTAAACCTCTGTTTCTCAAGGATTGAGCTGTGAATCATTTGGAACCTTAGCTACAAATGGTTCTGTACTGCCTGTGCCAGGAAATGGCAATTGTGCTTTTGCCCCAAAAAGTTGTTATGACCACAATGAAACCCACCCTTTGTTTCAAAAGATTATTATGACCACCAGTTGCCATGACTACCTTGTTATGACCAGCTTGCAATCATGCCTGTTTCAGAAGGTCATTATGACTAACTAGTTACACTTTTGTTCTGCTCCTGTACTGCCACCTATTTGCCTGCTAAATCCCCCCATTTGGAAACTCCTTCCCCTGAGCCAGAAAAACCTTGTCTTCCTCACATCCGAGGCTGACCTCTTGAACCCCACCTTGGGGCGTGGTAGCCAGTGTACACGAATGAAAACGCTTGCTTGACTTTATTTGGCCATGATGGTCTGGCTGGTTGTCTTTGTCCTCCCATCTTCAGGGTTAACAATGACTGTCTAAAAGTTTAACAAGACTTAGTTTCACTCTGGCTTATCCTGGGATTCTTCAGTGTTGTCAAGGATTTGGCTCTATCTGAATGGAGCTGTGTTATGGAGTAATCTCTTTTACACTGTAAAGAGGTGTCTTTGCCAAGGCATCTCCTGATTGGTTTAAGGAAAGGCTGATTGGCCAATAGCTAGGCAGGAAGAGGTTAGGTGGGAAAATCAAACTGAGAGGACCCTGGGAAGAAGGAGGAGGAGTCTGAGGAGTCCCTAGGCAGACTTGGAGGAAGCAGCATGGGAAGTACATCGATGAGGTAAAGGAGCCTTGGGGCAAGACATAGATTAATAGAAATGAATTAATTTACGTTATAAGAGCTAGGGAATCCAGCATGGGACTGATCCAGACCCCCTGAATGTGGGTGTCAGTGAGGAGGCCTCGGTAATCTATGGGGCCTTGGGTAGTAGATCAGTATTTATCCCAGGTATTCAAATGGACTTTGGAGACCCATCCCACAATGAGGGACTCTCTCTCAGCCTGGACTCATGGGTGAGGGCCTAGGCCCTGCCCTGGAAGAAATGTCAGACTATGGATATCCCCCATGGAGGGCCTCACCCTCCCTGGGGAAAGGAGTGGGGATTGGGGGAGGAGGGATGGGAGGGCTGGTAGAAGGACATGGGAGGAAGGGAGGGAGAGGAAGAGGGACCTGGGATTGACATGTGAAGCAACCTTGTTTCTAAATTAAATTTAAAAATAAAAAAAGACACACACACAAAAATAAAGTACCATAACCACAAAAAGAGAGCTAGTTAAGAACAATCTTAAGTTATTGGCCATGCACTTATAATTACTATTAAGACTCTGTGTGGTTATTTGGAAGCAGGCTAGTGGGACAAAAACGTCTACATGCAGACCTGCCTCATGGGGGAAGGGAACTAACTTCTCAGAGCAGTGGTGACTCTGCAGGGCTTCAGACCCTGCCTCCTGCCACCACTGCTACCGACATCTCTGCTGTCCTGAGACAGTAAAGGTAAAAGGAACTCTCAGGAATCCTAGGATGTTCTGTGGTTTGATATAAATGTGGGTTCCCTGGGCATATGCATGCGGCAAAATTAATTGAGCTGATAACTTAAAATTTACATCCCTTTCTGTGTGTTAATAATATCCAAATAAAGCATTTCTAACATAAACAAGGAAAAAAAGACATAACAGATAAAGAAAGGCACTTTGTACCTTATAAACCTTTTGTTAGGGACTTTTCAAACCTTTTAGCAAACTATGACTACTATTCTACTTACAATGTCATTGACTTGTTTTGCCTGTTTTTAGCCATTGTATATTGCAATTCTGGGGGAATGACTAGTCTATCTGTTTGCTTTCCACCCAGCGGTGACTTTGTTCACCGCTGCTCTCCCCTCAGCTTCTCTCTGGAACTTTCAGCCACCCTCTTGCCACTATTGGGACTGCGACTGTCTCTGCTATCTTCTTCCTGCTATCAGTTCAACTCATTTATGATTTTTAAAAACATCACCAGCAGGCCAAATTAAAAAGACCATTCAGAAGTCTTTTATTGAGCCTAATACCAGAGCCAAGGAGACTCTCCCAGGCAACGTGAAAAGCGAGCTAAACAGCCTGGTTACATAGCTAGGAGAATGAGTAGGCCATGCAAATGAAGAATTCGATTTGTACCAATCACAGCACACTTTCCAGTTCCATGAATCACAGTCCCCAAATAGGGAGCAATTACAGCCCTTGCATATAGACCAATCACAAGATTCTCACCGCGCCAGTCTCCAAAGAGGAGCCCCCCACTACCCTCACCACACCACACCCCACCACACAGGAGAAAATGGAAGAGTAGCTCAGGATCATCTCAAGTTCACTGAGGTTTGTGTAGCCTGAGATGCTGTCTTCCAAGGCAGGTGCTGACGGGCTCTAAAGGTCCTGAGTAACTAGATCAAAACCTCTCGGAGCACAAGTCAAGGCTTAAGGTGCAGTGTGGGGCCTTACAGCTTGAGGGTTCTTACAGCAAACAGGAAGCATCTAAACCAGCTAAGCTAGGGGGTCAGGCTTGGCAGTAGAGACCCTTAATCCCAGCACTGGGGAGACAGAGGCAGGCGGATCTCTGTGAGTTCGAGCCTGGTTTACAGAACGAGTTCCAGGACAGCCTCCAAAACAATACAGAGGAACCCTGTCTTGAAAAACCAACTCCACCTCTGTACTGTATATAATAAATGCACTGAGCTTCCAGGATGTTGCAGTAGTTGATGCCACTCCAACAGAACCCGCACAGCCTATCTGACCCCACCGTTTCTGTATGTGAGTCTGTGTGCCTCTCCTTCATTGCCTCCCCATCTAAATCAGGTTTCCAGACCCAAGCTTCAAGGGCCAAGACAGTATAGGACTTACCTGGGATGCTGTAAACCATGGGTTCTTAATACACATCCATGTTGTAGAATATTAGTTTAAGATGTGCTACATTCATTTATGCTGTGGCACATTTGTTTAATGATGCGAAGATGTATTGCATTCTTTTACATTGAACTTGTTCAATTTTGTGAAGCTCTGTCACTTTGCCTGTCTATAACACCTGATTGGTCTAATAAAGAGTTGAACAGTCAGCAGCTAGGCAGGAGAAAGGATAGGTGGGGCTACTAGGCAGAGAGAACAAGTAGGAGGAGAAATCTAGGGAAGAAGAGTGGGGAGTGAGAAAATGAGGAGAGGACTCCAGGGGCCAGCCACACAGTCACACAGCCAGTCACAGAGTAAGAAGGAAAGAAAGATATATAGACTAAAGAAAGTAAAAGGCCCAGAGGCAAAACATAGTTAAAGAGAAATGGGATGATTTAAGTTAGAAAAGCTGGCTAGAAACAAGCCAAGTGGCTGGGCAGTGGTGGCGCACGTCTTTAGTCCCAGCACTCGGGAGGCCGAGGCAGGTGAATCTCTGTGAATTCCATTCTGGTCTACAAGAGGTAGTACCAGGACAGGCTCCAAAGCCACAGAGAAACCCTGTCTCGAAAAACCAAAAAAAAAAAAAAAAAAAAAGAAAGAAAGAAAAGAAAAAAGAAACAAGTCAAGTTAAGGCTTGGCATTCTAGTAAGAATGAGTCTCCGTGTATTTATTGGGAAGTTTGGTGGCAGGCCCCCAAAAGAAAAAAAACAACCAACTAACACAACTGTATGTACACACACTTCAAGGTTATATATATATATATATACACATATACACCTCCAGTGAAGTCTTCCACATTTTTGCATAAAGAAAAGGGGAAGTTATCAAAAATGGTAGGAGGATGCTAGAAGGGCACTGGAGCCAACCTGAAGGAACTCCCAGTCAGCAAATTAGAGCAATGTGAACGACTACATAGAAAACAACATTAGATCAAAATCTACAGAATGAGATAAATAGCAATGCACCTTACTGATTTAAAAAACAATAAAGCTGGGTGTGGTAGCACACACCTTTAATCCCAGCACTTGGGAGGCAGAGGCAGGCTGATCTCTGTGAGTTCAAGGCCAGCCTGGTCTACATCAGTGGTTCTCAACCTTCATAATGCTGCCTCTCTGTATTAAGAGTTCCTCATGCTGTGCTGACCTCCAACCATAAAATTATTTTCACTGCTACTTCATAACTGTAGTTTTGATACTGTTATGAATTGTAATGTAGATATCTGATATGCAGGATATCTGATATATGACTCCTTTATAAGGGTCATTCAACCCTCAAAAGGGTCAACCCTCAGGCTGAGAACCACTGGTCTACAAAGTGAGTTCCACAATAGCCAGGGCTATGTAGAGAGGCCATGTCTCAAAAACAAACAAAAATAACCAAAGGCTGGCAAGATGTCTTAGCAAGTAAGGCACTTGCTGCCAAACCTGATAACCTGAATTTGATTCCCTAGAACCCACATGGTGGAATGAGAGAGTAACTCCTGCAAGTTGTATGCTGATCTACACACACACACACACACACACACACACACACACACACACACACACACACACACCACCTTCCAAAAAATAAAAATATTTAAAAAGAAATGACTGAAGAATGACGGAAGAAGTATTTGGGCATGGTTTATTCTATGAACTACTTGGCACAAAAGCATGAGGATCTGAGTCCAATCCCCAGTGTTCACAGAACTGGCCAGGCTGAGAGGAAGATCCCTGGACTCACTGGTCAGCCAGCCTTAGGTCATAGTGACAGACCCTACCCTAAAACCCAAAGTTGACTGCTCCTGAGGAACAATATTGGACAATACCCTCAATACACGATCACAAATGTGTGCATGCATACACAAACACAGGAACATGCACACATTCACACACACAAATAAATAATTGAATAAATAGATGAGTGGTATAATCCCACACTGGGAGGCTGAGGCAGTATGATTACAAGTTTGAATCCAACATAGAACAAAGTGAGATCGTGTCTCAAAAAGGGAGTGGATGGGGGTTGAAAAAACAAGTAAATGATGGCAAATGAACAGGTAGCAAATACAGGAGTGAGCATCTACAGTCATAGCACCCTATCTCTGAGTTTGAGGCCAGAACAGGCTCCAAAGTTACACAGAGAAACCCTTTATCAAAAACAGAAATCCTATGTATGCCCAAATCGGTAGACCACAATTTGAAAAGAAATAAGATCTATTCTCCAGGCCGGGCGTTGGTGGCTCACACCTTTAATCCCAGCACTTGGGAGGCAGAGGCAGGCGGATCTCTGTGAGTTCGAGGCCAGCCTGGTCTACAAGAGCTAGTTCCAGGACAGCCTCCAAAGCAACAGAGAAACCCTGTCTCGAAAAAAAAAAAGATCTATTCTCCAAGGGAGTATGTCCTTAATTTATTCGTTCACAATTGCACATATATATAAGTATTTGATTCAATTCCCTATTACCCTCTCTCTTCTCCTTTCCCCTCCCACTGAACCCCTTCTTCCCAATAAGTCTTCCTTTTACCTTTCTGTATTTTTTTGTGGCCACTGCACTTAATTTTAGGGTTGTCTAGATGAACATGAGTCAGGGTTATTTACTAGAACAAAGGAAACTGAGTGATGATTGAGGTCTACACTTGCCCCTCTCCATCAACCTTCAACAGGCAATAGCTCCTCAAGGAGTCAAGGGGTACTGTGAGACTCTCCCCCAGCTGTGGTGGAAGGTTCATAGGCCTGGTCTTGCACAGGTACAGTGCAGGTATGTCATGCCCTGTCACGCCCAGGAAGTGGAAGGCTTTGTTTTATTTGTTTGCTATTGGTTGTTGTTTTAGTTAGGGTCTCTATTGCTGTGAAGAGACACCATGACCACAGCAGCTCTTATAAAGGAAAGCATTTAATTGGGGCTGGCTTACAGTTCAGAGGTTTAGTCCATTATCACCATGGTGGGACAGGCGGCATGCAGGCAGACATGGTGCTGGAGAGGCAGCTGAGAGTTCTACATCTTGATCAGCAGACAACAACAAGTGAACTGAGACACTGGGCAGTATCTTGAGCATATATAAGACCTCAAAGCCCTCCTCCCTGGTGACACACTTCCTCCAACAAAGCCACGCCTCTCATGACTGCCACTCCCTGTGGGGACCATTTTCTTTCATGACTGCCACTCCCTGTGGGGACCATTTTCTTTCAAACCACCACGATTTTTTTTGCTTTGATTTTTTTGAGACAGGGTCTCTTTACATAATCCCTAGCTGTCCAGGAACTCACTCTGTAGACCAGGCTGACCTTGAACTCACAGAAATCCACCTGTCTCTGCCTCCCAAGTACTGGAATTAAAGGCATGTGCCACCACTCAGCCAAGTGACCAAGATCAACATCACTAGTCTGCCATCCAAGCATTTGGGAGGCTAGAGTAGAAAGAATAGCCTGGAGTTTGAAGTGGGCCTGGAGCTACATGAAACCTTGTCTCAGAGAGAGGGGAGAGAGAAACAGACACTACTAGTAGCATCCCACTATAACTACTGATGATTTAAAAGGTACATCATTTCTGTGATCGTTTTTTTATTTTTTAGTTATTTTTATTTATTCTTATTTTATATGTGAGTGTTTTTGCCTTTGTGTATGTCTGTACAACACTTGCATGTTTGATGCCCATGGAAGCCAGAAAACAGTGTCAGATGCCCTGGAACTGGGTTACAGATGACTGTGAGTTGCCATGTGGGTGCTGGGAACCAAATCCAGGTCCTTTCCATAGCAGCAGGTACTCTGACTCTGTGGTAGTTTGAAAGAAAATGGCCCCAAAAGAGAGTGGCCCCTAAAGGGTGGCCTTGTTGGAATAGGTGTGGTCTTGTTGAAGTTTGTCACTGTGGGACTGGGCTTTCGAGGTCTCCTATGCTTAAGCTATACCCGGTGTCACAGTTCAATTCCTATTGCTTGCGAATCAAGATGTAGAACTCTCAGCTCCTTCTCCAGCACCATGTCTGCCTGAATGCTGCCATGGTTCCAGCCACGATGATAATGGACTAAACCTCTGAAACTGTAAGCCAGCCCCAATTAAATGTTTTCCTTTATAAGAGTTCCCATGTTGGTGGTGCATGCCTTTAATCCCAGCACGTGGGAGGCAGAGGCAGGCGGATCTCTGCGAGTTCGAGGGCAGCCTGGTCTACAGAGCAAGTTCCAGGACAGCCTCCAAAACGATACAGAGAAACCCTGCATCGAAAAACAAAAACAAAAAGAGTTTCCATGCTCCCTCCCTGGGGAATGGAGTGGGGATTGGGTGGGAGGCTGGGGGGGCTGGTAGGGGGAGTGGGTGTGGAGAGGAGGGAGAGGGAGCTGGGACTGACATGGGAAGCAAGCTTGTTCCTAATTTAAATATATAATAAAAAAGTGTTTTTAAAAAAAAAGAGTTGCCATGCTCATGTTGTCTCTTCACAGCAATAGAAACCCTAAGACATACTCTTATCTGCTGAGCCCTCTCTCGAGTCCCATTTCTGTAGTATTTTTGTCAAGAATCCATGACCTCATCTAATCACGAAAAACATCATCAGAAAGACCTCTGCTTATCCAGGTGGTGGTGGTGGTGGTAGTGGTGGGAGTGGCAGCGGCGCATGCCTTTAATCCCAGCACTCAGGAAACAGAGGCACGTAGATCTTTATGAGTTTGAGTCCAGCCTGGTCTACAGAGTGAGTCCCAGAATGGCTACGACTGTTACACAATCCTGTGTCAAAAAAAAAAAAAAGCCCCAACTTAGAAACACCACCAAATACCTGAGCATTCACTTCAAACGTGTCAAGAAAAGAAAGATGAGGTGCTGTCAGGAGAGCAAGGGGATGAAGCAAAATGAAATCCTGGCCTGGATCCTGACGCACAGAGCATTATTGAGAAAACCGGCTGAAACGAGAATAGCGCGGGACTGTTTTTCGTCTCTTAGCCCCGTTAAGGTCCCCTTTCTGCTCAGTGGACCTTGGCTGTGTGTGGCATAAAATGACGACGGGGGAATAAAGCCAGGGAATGAGCAGCTTCAGATGCTGGGGGAGCAGGGAAGCTGAGCCAAGGCTGCACTGGAGTCTGCATGCATTGGGTAAACGAGAACCCGAAGCAAAAGCTGCACTTGGATTCCGCTTAGGACAGGCTAAGGACATTCTCGCCTGCTTCTCTCACTGCTGTGTTTCTAAGACTCCAGGGTCGAGATGAACGGTGCTTACTGCTCAGCGCTTCAGTCCCTGTAGTGATGTACTGGTTATGAGTTATTAAAGCCACTGGAGATGAAAATGGCAAAACAGCCAAACTAGTTAGCCATAGAAGCCAGGCACCATCTTTAATCCCAGGACTAAGGACTAAGAGACAGATGGGTCTCCGTTAGTTCAAGGCCACACTGGCTATACAAAATTGATCCAGTTCTAAAAGAAACAGCTCACACAAAGGTGATCTCAGCACCTGGGATCACACGCCTTTAATCCCAGCGCTGGGGAGGTGGAGACAGGAGGATATGGCTGGGCAGAGGAAGGAATAAAAGGAGGAGACAGGATCTGAGAGCCTTTTGCCTCTGAGGATCTGTGGAGACAGGATTGCCAATTCAGCTGGGTAGAGGTAATATACTGGCGTGGCTGCTTTGCTTCTCTGATCTTCACCTTGAAGCTTGAACCCAAATATGTGTCTCTGGGTCTTTTATTTTTCATGTTACAGGTCCTTACTTAGCATGCTGAAGGCCCTGGGATCAATCTCCAGCATGGAAAAGGTGCAGAAAGAGAGACATCTCACACAGAGGCAGACAGAGACACATGGGGACAGGTGGGGAATCCTGGGTGGGACGCTTGGGGAGCTTGTCTGAGGACTCTGAGAAGTACCTGGTACCCTATGGCCAATCCAGCCATGAGATTCATGGCTGTGTAGTCATTTAGCTCCTGCCTGAATCCAAAGGCTGGGTTATGCACGGGTAGGGACAGAAGGGTCTCCAAGCTAAGCATGCTCTCTCTGGTCTAATGCTTGCAAAGGGGCAAGTGGGGGTCAGAAAAATGAGCCACCTCCAGCAAAGTGTCCCCTACCCTCCACATGCACACTGTGAAAAGTGCATGCTCCCCCACAAATAAATAACAATTCAAAGAAAAAGAAAAACTATATAATGAGATACCATTTAAAAACCCAACAGATGCCAGGGTCCCTGGAAAACGCACAGGAGTAGTAAGTTGCCATCCAAACCAAGTTTGAGGCCAGGTTCTTTACTGCTTTGTAATATGTGATAATTGTAATCTCTGCCTCGTGGCGTTATTCTAGTTATTTATACCAAATTGTGTTTAAAATAATATAAGGAATGTGGAAAGAACTTAGTGAAGTATACAATTAAACAACAAAAGAACCCAGCAGAAGCCTGAGGATATAGCTCAGTTGGCTATCATGCACAGGACCCTGGGTCCCACCTCCACCACTACAAAACATTTTTGAAAGTGCCAAGACCTGTGATGCTTGCATCTGTCTGAACATGTATGGACTTGAGGTTTGTCCGTAAACAATATGGTCCAGCAAGTATTTTCAGAGCAGTTGCATTGTATGAGGTGTGGTAACTCACCTAGAAATGATGTAATGGGAGGATACCTGTGAGTTCCCTGCAAATACAGTACCGCTTTATACAGGGCTTTGGGCATCTGTGGGTTCTGACAGGGTTCCCATCCCTGAGATGCTGAGAGACAACTGAAATCAATAGAGTAAGTGACCGGACAATCAGCAGCAATATGGAAGAGCTGAGGGCCAACCAGCAAGCACCTGATTCTAGGCATCCATTGCAGGACACTATCCAACAGCACGGGAGCGTGTGCGCATCGTTTGTTTGGGGGTTTTATGTGCTTGATTTTTGAAGCAGGGTCTCTTGTAGCCCAGGCTGGCCTAGCACTACTTTTCTAGCCAAGGATGACTCAAACACCTGTTCTTCCTGCCTCCATTTCCCCAGTGCTTAGGATAACAAGTGATCACCAGCACACCAGCTTGTACGTGCTTTTCAAGTGTACGGAAGACACCAAAACAAAACCCTTATTTCACTTTAATTTTTCAGTTTGGAGGATTGAACCCATGGTCTCTAGTGTTAGAATCTAAGATCTGTACCGCTCCTGTCTCTAAGCCAGAAATTAGAGGAAGCAGATTTATTCAAGTTCAACCTTGAGAAAAGTAGATTTCTCTTTCTCCACCTCTGTGTATGTGTCGAGAGAGAGAGAATGTGTGGTTGTGTATGGTGCGTGTGTGTGTGTGTGTGTGTGTGATGTAAAGGGATTTTTTTGGACACTAAGAAATAAAAGCAATGCAAGGGGAAGAAGCTGCCACCTTGGGTCTTTCTCCCCAGAGTTTTGCCTTCTTTTCCAAAGCCACTGTGGACCGGGACCTTGACTTCCAAAGCCAACATCTGTGTTTCTTTCCAGATGAACACAGTTTTTTCTGCAAGTCAGCCCATGTGAGCTGAGGAGAGGTGAGGGCCATACACAAACTGTTTTCCAAATTTAGAATACTGGATGGAGAGTGTCAGAAGGGTTTTCATCCTCTCTCTCTCTCTCTCTCTCCTTTTTCTAGGGGGGATGTCAAGACAGGGTTTCTCTGCGTAGCCTTGGCTGTCCTGGAACTCGCTCTGTGGACCAGGCTGGCCTCGAACTCTGAGTTGCCTTTTCTGCCTCCCAGGTGCTGAGACTAAAGGTGTGCACCACCACTGCCTGACATCCAGCCACTCAGTTATAGCACCACAGAGTTATACATGCAGCCCCAAAACAGAGCGCATTCTGTGTTGGGAAACAAGTAGGTCTAGGACTGATATCAAATGGATACTTAGAGCAGAGGATGACATTATGACATTGAACCCCTGATCCTTCGGAGCTGACCTCCCAAGTGCTGGGATTACAGGTAGAAGACATCAAATTTGGTTATGCTATGCTGAGGGTTGAACCCGAGGCTGGCTTTGTGCATGCCAGGCAAATGCTCTACCCACTGAGAAATATCCATACCAGACCAAAATGTATTATTAATCTACAATATAAACTAAAAATCAATGGTGCCCGAGTGCTGGGATTAAAGGCGTTCACCACAACCACCTGGCTAGAAAACTCTCAAATATTTATAAATTAAACTGCACATGTTAAAATGATTCATAGAAGCCCGGAGGTAGTGGCGCATGCCTTTAATCCCAGCACTCAGGAGGCAGAAGCAGGCGGATCTCTGTGAGTTCAAAGTCAGCCTGGTCTACAGAGGGAGTTTCAGGATAGCCTCCGAAACAATACAGAGAAACCCTGTCTGGAAAAACAAAAACAAACAAACAAACAAAAAAGATTCATAGGTTAAAAAGAAATTAGGCTGGATATGGTGACTCATACTGTAAGTCATCCCAATACTTTGGAGGGTGAGATGGTAGAATCACTGTGAGTTTTGAGGTCAGCTTAAATGACACAGTGTCATCAGAGAGAAGGGAACCAACCTCAGTTGAGAAAATACTCTATAAACTCTGGCTGCAGGCAAGGCTGTAGGGTATTTTCTTAATTAGTGATTAATGGACCCCAGCCCATTGTGGTTGGCGCCATCTTATAGAACCCAGAAAGCAGGCTGAGCAAGCCATGTGGAGCAAGCCAGTGAGAAGCACTCCTCCATGGCCTCAGTATCAGCTCTTGCCTCCAGGTTCCTGCCCTGCTGGAGTTCCTGTCCTGACTTCCCTCAGTGATGGACTAGAAGCTGTGAGCTGAAATAAACCCTTTTCTCCCCGAGTTGCTTTCAGTCATGGTGTTTAACATAGTGGTAGAATGACAGCTTCTATGCTAACTAGAAAAGGTGATAGGATAAACCCAGAGCAAGAAAGAAACAATAAAGAGAGAAACCAATGGCATGAAAACAGAAAGACCATCATCATAAAACTAAGGCGCCTCTAACCACTCTGACCGAGAGAAATGACCAACTGCAGGATAAGGTGTAGCCTCCACAGAGCTTCTGCAGACAATGAGTGTATTGCAGACAACTGTGTAAAAGCCAGGGCTGTTACACAGAGAAACTCTGTCTTGAAAAACCCAAAAAAAAGCAGGAGAGAGAGAGAGAGAGAGAGAGAGAGAGAGAGAGAGAGAGAGAGAGAGAGAGAGAGAGAGAGCATGTAACAGAACTAATGTGTGAAAATCATTCTGGGGGTAGTTTTTCAAGACAGGGTTTCTCTGCTTTGGAGGCTGTCCTGGAACTTACCCTGTAGACAGGCTGGCCTCGAACTCACAGAGATCCGCCTGCCTCTGCCTCCTGAGTGCTGGGTTTAAAGGCGTGGACCACCAATGTCCGGCCAGAAATCGTTTTTATTAGGGGAAAGGGAATAGGAAAAGGAGAAGGCAAGGGGGAGATTGGCCTCTGAAGACAGGAACAGCAGAAGAAAAGAGACGTAGAAAGGAGAAGGGAGAGACAAAAAGACAGGCAGAGAGAGAGAAAAAGAAAGATGGGAGGTGGGCAAGACCCACCCTTTAAAAGGGAACATAGCAAATGTGCACAGGTGGCTGCAGCTGAGGGTGTATCCTATCAGGACCCCAACGGCAGGCCAGCACAGATGTCTGAATAGTAACACTAGGTTCAATCCCCAATAAGAATACTAGGCATGTTGTGTGCCTATAATCCCAGCACTCGGGAGACTAAGGCAGGATTGCTAAAAGTTATAGGATGGTAACCGGGCGTTGGTGGCACACGCCTTTAATCCCAGAACTTGGGAGGCAGAGGCAGGCGAATATCTGTGAGTTCGAGGCCAGCCTGGTGTACAGAGCCAGTTCCAGGACAGCCTCCAAAACAATACAGAAAAACCCTATCTCGAAAAAAAAAAAGTTATAGGATGTCTGGTCCAAGACAGTCAGAACTACACAGAGAAACCTTGTGACTGGAAGAATTTACATCTAGAATATACATGTGTGTGTGTGTGTGTGTGTGTGTGTGTGTGTGTGTGTGTGTGTGTGTGTGTGTGTGTCTGTGTGTATCCCACCAATTTGAAATTTGGGTTTTTTGTTTTCTTAAACAGGGTTTTACTCTGTAGGCCTAAACTGGCCTAGAACTCATTATATAATCCAGACTGGCCTGAAACTCTTGGCAATCCTCTTGCATCAGCCTCCCAAGTGCTAGGAATCTGGGCATGTACCACCACAAGCAGTGTACAAACTTTTTGTGCTAGGGATTGAACCTGAGGCTTCATATTTACTAGGCCAGTAATCTCTTGATGAATTACAGTTGCAGCCATACAAGCCATGTGAACACAGGTACCACAAAGGCCAGAAGAGGCTGTCCAATCCCCTAAAGGCAGACAGGTATAAGCTGCCCAATATGACTTCTGGGCACTGAACTTGAGCTGTCAGAGCAGCAAAGGCTCTTAAACACTGAGTCGTCTCTCAAGGCCCCTCCCTTTTTTAGAGACTAGGTTTTCCTAAATTGCCTAGCTGTGCCACCAGGACCTGCTCACTTTGCTAATTTCTTGAAACATTAAACATGTTGTAACCATGTGACCCATTCTAAGCCATCTCCACAGCCATGCTGAGGATTGAACTCAGGGCCCTGCACATGTCACTGAGCTTCTGCCCCAGCATTTATTTTGTTTCAGTTATGGTTTTTTGTTGCAGGATAAATAAAAGACCCAGAGACAGATATTTGGATTCAAATTTGAAGCTGAAGATCAGAGAAGCAAAGTGCCGATCGCTAGCTTCTTACCTCTACCTCAGCCTGAAAGGGCTGAACCTGTCTCCACGAGCTCTCACCAAGCCTCAGCTGCTGCCTTTCCTCAGTGTGGATGGAGGATGAATGCTTTCCTGTAGCGAGAGATCTTACTGAGTACCCGTGGCACTGACCATGGCGTGGTCACAGATGTGTACATGAGCGTGTGGGATTTTGGTCTGGAGTCAGGGACAGGCTGTCTCTCTGGGTTCCGGTCTTGTCACAGAGGGCAGTTGAGCTTGGATCCTCCGAGTATTGATCCTGGGTTATGGATTTCTCATGTAAGTGATTTCTCCCCAGTAAAATTAAGCTACATCATCCCAATCCCGTGTATCATAATTTGTACAACACCTTCCTATCTTCAGTGTGGCTGGAGAATGAATGCCGGCTCTGAGACCTTGCTCCTGTCTTATGTACCTCCCTGATGCTGGGGTTAAAGGCTGTGATTCCCAAGTGCTAGGATCAAAGTCATGAGCTGTTACTCTTCACTCTTGTGTAGGCCATGGTGGCCTTGACCTCTTAATCCTGAGTCCTGGGATTAAAATGTGTACCTGGTTTCTATGGCTTGTGGCTGACTTTGCTTTCTGAATCCTCAGGCACGCTTTAATAAATTATAAGTAATATGTCACCACAGTTTTTTATTTCTCTTTTTTGGTCTTTTGATACAGGGTCTCAATGTAGGCCGGCCTCAATGTAGACAAGATGTCCTCAAACCTGTGGTGATCCCTCCGTCTCTACCTGCTAGAGTTACTGATGATGTTCATTACCCCATTTGTCTTGCTGTATTTAAACAAACACCTTGATACTGTAGACTTGGAGTACTATTCAGCAGAAAAAAACAATGGAATCCTGAGATTTGCAGGCAAATGGATGACACTAGAAGAAGACTGATGACCAAAGGGGTTAAGACTGAGCTGGTTTAACCCCCAGAAACAGCTGACCTGACAAGGGTTAACTCTTGAATCCCAGGCATCAGCCTAGGAATCCAGCATGGGACTGATCAAGACCCCCTGAATGTGGGTGTCAGTGAGAAGGCCTAGGTAATCTATTGAGCCTTGGGCAGTAGATCAGTATTTATCCCGAGTATACAAATGGACTTTGAACTCCCATCCAACAATGAGAGATGCACTCTCACCCTGAACTCTTGGGGGAGGGTCTAGTCCCTGCCCTATATGAAATGACAGACTATGGACACCCCCATGGAGGACCTCACCCTCCCTGGGGAAATGAGGGGATATTGGGGGGGATTGGAGGGAGGGCACGGGAGGAGGGGAGGGAAATGGAGAGGGACCTGGAACTGACTTGTGAAACAACCTTGTTTCTAATCTAAATTTAAACTTAAAAATAAATAATAAGAAAGAAAAAATGAAGAAAAATAAATAAATAAATAGATAGATAGATAGATAAATAAAAGACAAAAAAAAAAAGCAAGCACAGTTCCCAGCACCCACATCAGCCTGTTCACAGCTCCCTGGAACTCCAGCTCCAAGGGATCAATGCCTCTGCTCTCCAAGGGCATCTGTGTAGTTTTTTGTATTTATTTTATTTATTTATTTATTTATTTATTTATTTATTTATTTACTGTTCTGTCTCTTACTCTTTGGGGGGGCCCAAATAAATGCATGGAGACTTATTCTTACTTATCAATGTCCAGCCTTAGCTTGGCTTATTTCTAGCCAATTTTTTTTCTTGGTTTGTTTCAAGACAGGGTTTCTCTGTGGCTTTGGAGGCTAGCTCTTGTAGACCAGGCTAGTCTCGAACTCACAGAGATCAGCCTGCCTCTGCCTCCCGAGTGCTGAAACTAAAGGTGTGCGCCACCACTGCCCAGCCCTAGCCAACTTTTCTTAACTTACATTATCCCAGTCTACCTTTTGCCTGTGGGCTTTTATCTTTCTTTCTTTCTACCTTTCTTTACTTCTTTCTCTATGACTTGCTGTGTAGCTGGGTGATTGGTCCTTGATGTCCTCTCTCCTTTTCCTTTTCTTTTTTTTTTTTTTTTTTTTTTTTGGTTTTTCGAGACAGGGTTTCTCTGTATTGTTTTGGAGGCTGTCCTGGAATTCACTCTGTAGACCAGGCTGGCCTTGAACTCACAGAGATCTGCCTGCCTCTGCCTCCCGAGTGCTGGAATTAAAGGCATGCGCCACCAACGCCCGGCATCCTTTTCCTTTTCTTGCTCCTCATTTTTTCTCTTCTCTTCTTTATTCTCTCGGCCTGGCAGACCCGCCTCTTCTCCTCCTGCCTTGCAATGTATTGGCCATTCAGCTCTTTATTAGACCAACCAGGTGTTTTAGACAGGCAAAGCACCACAGCCTCACAGTATTAAGCAAATGCAACACATCCTTGTATCATTAAGCAAATATTCCACAGCATAAACAAGTTAAGACATCTTCAACTAATATTCCACAACACACCAGCATTAGCCTGCACCTACATCCCCACAAACACACATACACATAATTAAAATTATTTTTTAAATGGCAAGTGTGGTGGCTTGAAAGAAAATGGACCCCAAAGGGAGCGGCACTATTGGGAGGTGAGGCCTTGTTGGAGTGGGTGTGGTCTTGTTGGAGGAAGTGTGTCACTGTGGGGGAAGGCTTTGGGGTATTATATATGGTGAAGATAGTGCCCAGTGTCTCAGACCACTTCCTGTTGCCTTCTGATCAAAATGTAGCCAGCGCCATGTCTGCCTGCATGCCATGTGGAGCTACGATGATAATGGACTGAACCTCTGAAAATGGAAGCCACCCCATTAAGCATTTTCCTTTGTAAGAGTTGCTGAGATCATGTTGTCTCTTCACAGCAATACAATCCATAACTAAGACAGTAAGTTGTCTGTTTTCCTTATGTGTTTATGTGTGGTGTGTGTGTGTGTGTGTGTGTGTGTGTGTGTGTGTGTGTAGAACGGCTTTAGAGCAAAGGCTACTTTGAGTCCATGGTGTGTCTAGGCTCAAGGCTGATGCTGGGATTCTTCCTGGATTGCCGTCCACCTTATTCATTGAGGAGAGTACCTCGAGCTTGCTGATTGACTAGTCCGGCTCGCCAGCTCACCCCAGCCATCTCCACTGCACTCCCACAGCATTCATTTGGATTCTTGGGATCTGAAGTCAGTCTTCATGCTTTTGGGAAAGCTGCTTTTCCCACAGGGTCATTTCTACAGCGCAGTAATAGCTATCCTTGACTTTCTCTTTTTCCTCAGTTCTAGGGTACCAGGATCTCATATATGCTAGGCAAGTGCTCTATGCAGAACTATAGTCCCCGCCTTCTTGTTATTTTTAGTTTCTGATTTTGAAACTAGATGTCACTAAATTGGCCAAGCTGGCCTTAAATTCACAGGTAGACCTTGAATTTGTAGTTCTCCTGCCTCGGCTGCCTAAGTTACACCTGAGCTAACAGATCAGGTGGTTTTTTTTTTTTTGTTTTGTTTTGTTTGGGATTTTTTTTTTTGTTTTTATTTCAGTAGGGTCTCATTCTGTAACGCAGGCTGGCCTATAATTGTGTCAATGCTCCTGCCCCAGACACCCAAGTGCTAAGACTCAGGACTCAGGATTAAGAGGTCAAGACCACCATGGCCTACACAAGAGTGAAGACTAACAGAGCTCATGACTTTGATCCTAGGACTTGAGGATCACACACCTTTAATCCCAGCATTAGGGAGGTATGTAAGACAGGAGCAAGATTATATACATGAGCCACCATTGCAGGGTTAACTTTTTGAGGATCTCATGAAGCCAGGACATTTAGTGGAAGGTGATGAAGTCCTCATCCTCCTGCAGGCATGTCCTAAGTGCAGGGATTACAGACGGGAGGCACTCTGACTTCTTTGAATCTTGACTGCCTGTTATTGGCCTTTCCTTGTAATGGGTTCTACCCTATCCCAACACTGTCCCTGCTGCCTGATGTTGTCCATATCCCTGAGAGGACTGTGTGTACATGTCGCACGTGTTTTGTCTTCTTTAACAGGGAAAATTAAAGCATAAAGTTGTGTGACTCCCCTGCAGGCTTTACAACAGGCAGGGAAAAAAATAATAGATGAAGAGACAAAAATGGAACTCAGAGGTAGGTGGATATCTAAGTTCGAGGCCAGCCTAGTCTACAAAGTCAGTTCCAGGACAGCCAGGGCTACACAGAGAAACCCTGTCTTGTAACAGGCGCTGGACCAAGACTCTTAGAGTCTTGCCCAGGTCGTTTTACTTTAATCATATGTAAGCAAGCACAGCACAAGTTTGGAAAAAGATATTCAGATAACAATTAACTCAGCCCCAAGTGCACACTTTAAGACAGGTCTACACTGAAATTCTTTACTAAGTACATCAGACTTCTTTCACAAGAATGGCTACTGCTGTTCCCAAGATTTAGGGTCTAGGGAGCTTGACTGAGGTAAACAATGCCTGTGGTGTCAGGGTTGGCCCGGCCCTAACGTAACATAGATGTGGCTTATGCTGTTGTAAAGCACAAGTGGCCTCACTCTGAGAGTGGGTTTCGTGGTGTAAAAGCAGTGCTCACGACTCAGGGGAAAGGTCCTAGGTAAGTAGAAACAAATTCTGGGAAATACGAGCAGAGCCTGTCTCATCAGACAGCAAAGGATCACCAGGTGCTAGAACTACATCATTCCAGAAAGAGCAGCTACGCACCTGATTCCATTAGAGGCAAGTTGTGTTTTACCTTCCCGACTCCTCCAGTGCTTCTCCGTGTGCACAAGGCTTTTTGCCCTTTACATAAAGTCAGAGTTGATTGTGGTGAAAGACCTGAAGTTATCAGGCTTCAGGCTGAATACCCTGGTGACGTCCCGAGCTCAATAACCAGACAGTAGGATGCAAACCGCAAGAGGTTTATTGTTTACACAGGCGTCTGTGGGCGATTCAGCAGCCTTAGCTAACTGAACACGCCAGCCCTAGGACAGCTTTCTTTTTATATGCATACTTTTGGCAAGCAAAGTAATAGAGGTATTGTAAGGAGTGGAGCTACTACAGGTGCAGATCTGGGCAAGCAATAGGGGATTGTCAGAAGCGCGGGCATAAGTCATCCTCCCTGGAGAAACCACAAGGTCAGATGTACACTTATCTCTACAGCCTGCCGGTTTCCTTCGTTAGCACTCTGGACCCGATTCTTTCTAATCAGACCTTATTCCCTGCCTAGGGGAAGGGACCTTGGGGAATTTTCCACTGAGGCAACCTTCTGAGTCTCAAAAGGGGGGGGGTGTATTGAGGTTTTTCAGTGTGTGAATGTTTGTACTCGTATGTGGAAGCCAGAAGTCAGCCTCAGGTGTTGCTCCTAAGGAACTGTCCACCTTGGTTTTTTTGAGACAGGGTCTCTCATTCAGCCTGAAACTTGCTGTTGTGGTAAAACTGGCTGGCCACTGAGCCCAGGGATCTCCTAGGGATGGGATTATAAGCACTTGTCACCATGCCTGGCTTTGTTGTTTTTTCGAAGGGTTTCTCTGTGGCTTTGGAGGCTGTCCTAGAACTAGCTCTTGTAGACCAGGTTGGTCTCAAACTCACAGAGATCCTCCTGCCTCTGCCTCCCGAGTGCTGGGATTAATGGCATGCACCACCACTGCCTGCCATCATGCCTGGCTTTTTACATGGGTTCTAGTTTCTCACTCTAACATGGCAAGCATTTTGCCTACTCAGCTATCCCCTGAGCCTCAAGTTAGTTTGTTTTTCGAGACAGGGTTTCTCTGTATGGTTTGGAGGCTGTCCTGGAACTCGCTCTGTAGACCAGGCTGGCCTCGAACTCAGAGATCCGCCTGCCTCTGCCTCCCGAGTGCTGGGATTAAAGGCGTGCGCCACCAATGCCCGGTGCCTCAAGTTAGTTTTAAAAGAAAGTTCTTATTTGCAAAGGCATTTAATCATCTGGTGGGAAATAAAGGTGAAACTAAGCATTAGGACAGATATTGGGATTGTCTTCTCCCTCGAGTTCATTGGTTGTTTTATTCACTAGTTTTTAATTTAGAGAAATGTCTAGACCTTTGCATAGACAGGGTTGTAAGGGCAGGCCAACAGATGTGGTCAAGATGCATAGGTGTTTATTTTTCCATGTACCACGAGATTCAGGGGAAAATAGCTCAGCTGGGTACTACCTTCACCACGTTGTCGGTAAGGTGAGCACACACTCAGCCCTCCACTCCTTCGGTCTGCACATTCGTGTTCTCATGCCTCGCAGACAGGTTCCTGCCCTCCAGGGTGTCACGCTTGATATTCTAGGTGAAGAAAAAACAAAACAAAACAAAAGTAGAGCGCACAGCTTTTCCCAAGGCTTTGCTTAGAAGGCCATAGTCCTTCTTAGGGGTTTGCAGCTGCTTCTCATTCTCTTCAACTGGGAAGCAGAGCTCCCAGCTAAGGAGCTGAGTATTCTCCAGGCAGCCCATTGCCATCCAGAAATAAGGGCTCTGTTGGGAAGGCAGAGGAGAAACGGAGGCACAGGCAGCTGTTCCCTGCTCTACACTGAGGCTGAAGGGGAGGAAAGAAACAGTAGGTTTGAGCACTGTTCAGAACAACAAGGAACCCAGCTAGTGGAGAGATGCAATGGGAATTGTTAGAGGACCTTTCTGCTTACACCCTGGTGGCGTGCAAGTATGAGGGAAGGGGAGAGTTAGCTTTTGTGACAGTCTACTATTATACATCTATAAGAACCATGGAATCACCAAATGGCACTGAACAGATTATTTAATTGTAACTCCTTAATTTTTTTGTTTCTTTTTGTTTTGTTTTTTTTGTTTTGTTTTAAAGACAGGGTTTCTCTGTGTAACAGTCCTGGTTGTCCTGGAACTCGCTCTGTAGACCAGGCTGGTCTTGAACTCATCTGCCTCTGAGTACTGGGACTGAAGGTATGTGCCACCATACCCGGCTTAACTCTTTAATTCAATTGTTCCCAGAGTTAAGAATTCTTCAAAGTAAAGAAAGCAATGGCTGTGAAGGCTGCCATCAGTACAGTATTGCTCTTTTGCTCATGGATGAAGACATTTTCACCACCACAACAGTGGCTTCCGGCTGTAGGTCCCTTCAGTGCAGGAAGACAGCAGGTGAGGATGATGTTTGCAATGTACCTATGTTGAGGGGACCAAGAAACACTCGTCTCCCTGCAGTGGATGTTCTCTGTGACTCGCCCCTCATGCTGCAGTAGCCACAGAAGAATCGGGAGCCTCTGCTATCTCATCTCCCATAGGAAAGAGACTCCCCCAGAGCCCTACCAGGAGATGAATGTCTTTTTCTTCATTTGTTGAGACAGGGTCTCACTGTAGGCCAGGCTGGCATCGAGTTCAGTAATCCTCCTGCCTCAGCTTACTGTACCACCACAGCAGCAAATGTCTTTTCTTTTTAGCACTTTCTAGGTCCTTTATACTTAGGGTGGCTAGCCTGGTCTATATAGCAAGTTCCAAGCCAGCCAATGCTACATAGTAAGATCCTGTCTCTAAATAAATACTTTAAATATATAATAGAATATACCCTAATTATAGTACTAAGAAAATTATCTAATCATCTTCATATATAATATATATAAAGAAATTTTATGTGTGTGACAGTCTCTCACTCACTTTTCAGCTCAGGTTGGCCATAAACTCATAGCAATCCTTCTGCCTCAGCCTCCCAAGTGCAGGGATTGAAAGTAGGAGTACAAAGATAATCATTCAGGGCAGTATTATTGGTGACAAAAGAGTATGGGAAAAAAATATGGAAAACTTATATGTCCATCAGTAGATTATTAACATGACACACAATAAAATATTCAGGTTATACAACTACAAATATTTCTATGTAATTGATTACAAGTATCTCCAATATATGTTTTAAGAGCTCTCTCTCACAGGCTGGCCTACAGTGAGAGGGATTAAAGACATATGCCACCTCATTCAACATATGCTTTATAGTATATTATCTTTTGTATGAAGTGGGAAAATAGATTCATGGAAACTTCCATTTTCATAGGGACACTGACTGGCAGAGCTTGAAGTAACTAATATGTGGTTATTGATTGGGGTGGGGTGGGTATGAAGGGGATGGATGGGAACAAGATGCAGGGAAGGGGGAAGTCAGGGCAGTGTGAGCTCATGAACTCTTAAGACAAAAACATGTCAGCCAGGAAGTGTTTGTTCAGCGGCAAGTGGTACCGAATGCCTTACTTAGGCAAAAGTGGTGGCTGTGACTTCCACAAGAGCCACTTCAGTGGTTGATAGCAAGAAAGGCTGATTAGAGTAAAAGAAAAATAAAAGAAGCAAAGAAGTAAACTTTGAATTTGAGGTTTTGCAGGAGTGGAGGAGAGTTGTTCAGAAAAATGGAGGCAAGCCAGAGAGGGAAATGAGATCGAGAGGGCTTTGAGATGGGTGGACCTAAGGGAGTGAGCAGGAAGAGAGAACATGACAATACAGTGATGGAGGAGAGATGACCATAAGTACAAGTTGGTGAGAAAGACACAAATAGATCTGGCCATAACTGGGAGCCCTCTCCATTCTGTCTCCACTTGAGAGCATGAAAAGTGCAAGTGGCCTAAGGAATGCTACTTCTCCTTTTACTTGGGGCCTTGTGTCTTCAAACAGAGTCCAATGTATCCCGGGTTAGTGTTGTGGAATGTTTAACTATGTAAAGGTGTGTTACATTTGTTTATGCTGCATTTGTTTAACTATGTAAAGATGTGTTGCTGTTTCACCTTGCCTACCTAAGGCACCTGATTGGTCTAATAAAAAGCTGAATGGCCAGTAACTAAGCAGGAGAGGAATAGGTAGGGCTGGCAGGCAGAGAGAATAAATAGAAGGAACAAAGAGAACAAGAGGAAGAAGAACCAGAGGAGAGAAAAAAGAAGAAATAGAGGGAGATACCCAGGGCCAGCCAGCCACACACAGAAGCAGCAGGAAAAGTAGGATACAAAGAAAGACAAACTCTAAGGCAAAGTGTAGATGAAGAGAAACAGGTTAAGTTATAAGAGCTAACAAGAAAAGAACTAAGCTAGGCTGAGCATTCATAACTAATAAGTCTCTGTGTCGTGATTTGGGAGCTGGTTGGTGATCCCAAAGAGAAGGCCTGGTACAGGTTAGTCTCATACTCAAAGGACCTATGGAGCCCAGGATGAACTTTAACGCCAGGTTCTCTGCCTTCCACTCCACAAACTGCTGGGATTACAGGCATTGGCCACCATGCCCTGCCCGGACTATTTTGAAATGGGGCAGGGGAGGCGGGTTGCTAAAAGGGATGGGGAGGATAATTCTCTAAACTTGGGCAATACAGCAACACGGGAACTCCTTTTCGTTTCCTACTTCAGAACTGAGATGCTGTTAGGTTTTATCCAGTGCTTTAGGGAAGCTGGGGTACTCCCACGATAATGCCCTGTACATGGGTTTTACATAAGTAAAACAATAGGCAAGCATTGAGTGGGCTACATCCCTAGCAGGATTCTGTGTATAAAGAAAAGCCTACCCTAAAATTTACAAAGGCAAAGTAGAAGAGTGAAAAAGACAGTTCTGAAAAACTTGTGCAGGAGGAATTACCTAGTCAGCTTTAAACTGATAGTTTTTAGTATTGTGACAGTATACTTGGAAGGAGGAAAAGCACATAGATAAATGAAACAGAAGACCTAGGTGAAGATTGATAGTTGACAAGTAGGCAAAAGCTATCCAGTGAAGGAAGAGTAACTGTTGCAAATGCTAGCGTATTGTATTGTCGATGGACAAACTGTAGGAATTAGCTAGCCAGCCAGTCTAGCTGAATTGGCAAGTTCCAGGTTCATGGAGACCCTGTCCATGAGATGGGTCAGGGTAAAGGCAATTGCCTCCATGGCAAACAACCTGAGTTTGTTTATGTAAGCCCTGGCTGTCCTGGAACTCCTCTGTAGACCATGCTGGCCTCAAACTGAGAGATCCAACCTGCCTCTGCCTCCCAAGTGCTGGGATCAAAGGCGTGTGCCACCATGCCTGGCTGATAAAATTTTAATAAATTTTTAAATGTGGAAAGCAATTGAAAAAGATACCTGATGGTGAACTCTGATCCCTACATGCTGGTTCATGTGTGTGTGCACACAATCACACATAGCACACAAATACAAAAGCACACATATAGTGTAAATGGGGGAGAAGCCAGGCAGGGAGCCTCAAATGGATCATAGACTTCAACATAAAACTACAAAATTAGATGCCGAAACAATCTTCATGACATAGTGTTAGTTCTTAGATAAGATGAAAGATTACCCATCTGATGACATATGGACAAATGAGACTTCAGAAAAGGTGGTTTCCCCCACATATACACTGGGTACAAAAAGCCAGATGTCCAATCTAAGAATGGCTCTGCCATTTCTCACACTTTAAGGCTCACAGTCCTCAATCCGCACAAAAACTGGTCATAAATTCATATGCAGCCCAATGAAGACAGCAGGTTTTTTTGTTTTGTTTTGCCAGTTAAAACCCGGAAAGAAACACAGGTGGCGGTGGCACAGTCCTTAATTCCAAAGGCAGGCAGGCCTGGAGTTTGACCTCCAGGACAGCCAAGGCTACACAGAAGCTGTCTCAAAAAAACGTCCAATGTCTTTCACTAGATGGACTTTCACTAGATGGACAAATACTTTTAAGACCGAAGATCCACCTTGCTCAGAAGTGAGTAAAAACAATCTGCAACAATCTGATCAAGTGTATTATGCTGAGTGAAAATCAGTCAAGCTCAAAAGGTCACAGGCTCCATTATGTAACAATTGTGACATGACATTCTAAAGATGTCTAAACAAATGGGAGGATGCCAGAGGTTAGAGACAAGGAAGACAGAGGACCTAGGTAGATGTGACTATAAATACAACATATAGCAGGAAAAAGATCGTGACATTTAGTTCTATGGAGTCACACAAATGTACATGTGGAAAACTACATAGAGCTACACACACACACACACACACACACACACACACACACACACACACACACACACACACACGAGCGGGTAACACACAAAAATGAAGCCAAGGGATGAAGGCTGCCCTGAAATCTTTCCCCAGGTGCTTCTCTTGCACCACGAAATTGAGAACCACAAGTGGGAAAATTAAGCTCTTGGAATTGATGGATTAATGTGAATACACACCCTTCTCCAATGGGCCAGACAGCAAGTTTAGTCAATGAACTTGGTTCTCAATCTGTGGGTCTGGACCCCTTAGTAAGAGTTGGACTATTTCACATGGGATTGCTCATCAGACAGCCTGCATAACAAATATTCACAATTCATAGCAGCAAAAACTAAGTAGCAAAGTAATTTTATGGCTGGGGGGGGGGTCACCACATGAACTGTCAGAGGGTCACATTAGGAAGGTTGAGAGCCACTGCCCTAAATGAACCTCCAGCACTTAAAGACCCTCAGGTACCTGGGATGAGTAGTACTTTAGCCAGGGTAAAGTGTCACAGTAGTCCTGTCACATGCCCACATTAAGATCCCTTAAAAGGGAGAACTGGGGATGTAGCTTGGTCCCCCAGAAGACAGTACTCATCTACTAGTTGTTTCCGCTTTGGGACAATAGCTGGGAACTGTCACACAAACTATATGCATCCTCACTTCAGACCTGAGAATTTCACAATCAGAATCACTTGTTACATGGCAAATTAACCTGTCAGACATTTGGAAACATTCTGACCAAGAAAACATGGTTCAAACTTGTAACATCAGGCAGGGCCTCTAACAATTGGACTAGAGTGGCAGACTTAACTATCATCCGTTAGATTAATACACCTGACTTTTTACCCAATTCATCCTTGCACTATTCAGCTACCTTCCCTATCAGATATTTCAAAGACACTCACATTGGTGACATGTGCCTTTAATTCTAGCACTTGGGAAGGGATCTCTGGAGTTCTAGACCAGCCTGGTCTACAACAGAGCTAGTTCTTAAAAAGCCTTTCCTGTCTCAAAAAACAAAAGTAAAAGATGCTTAATAGGACATCATTAATCCCAGCATTTTTGAGTTAGAAACCCTGTCTCAAAAAAAAAAAAAAAAAGCCTAACAGTACAAAACATACAAATACATGCAATCCTTCCATTCCACTGCTTTATCAAATACACAGGGCAGTCATTCTGTCTCCAAGGCATTTTAAGAAATGGACAACCAAATGACACATTACAATTCAGGCAATAGCACAACTTTATTTTCACTTCTAAAGTAAACCACAATTGACAACAACAAAGGAGACTGTGCAGTTCAACTTTTTATTTTAATAAAACCAGAATATGCACAGCACATGCAGTGCTAGCATCTAAACTAATACAATAAGCAACTACTAAAGCTACAGTGACTTGAGGGTCAATCTTTACATTCAGCAAGTTTAAACCCATTCTTAATTTTGAAACATAACTGAAAATATTGCTTGCTGATATAACTTGCTCAAATGCTATTGCTGAATGTCCAAGTCACTGAATATGCCAATACAACAAAGATAACCACATGTTTGAGGATTGCAATGTGCCAGACATTCACTGAAAAAAAATACAACTAAACAAAACTCACACAACAAACATCTGAGAATCTGGACACTTTGTATCAGTGTTTTGAAGTGTTTCATTAATATCTTAAGACAAGTGTATCAAAACCTTGGCATGATTTAGTTTCAAGTCGCCAATTTGTTTTTACTAACATCAGAAAGTTATGGCTACACCGCCAATGCCGGGTCTGCTTAATTTGACTTAAGAGTTTATTATGACTTAACATTAAAAGCTCACACTACCCCGAAATATATAATTTCACGCATACGGTGACATTCAACATTCAAGTGCCAGTGTTTTTGTACTGTCTTTTGGTCAAGTTTCTTTAAACTTTCAAAGAATCACTTTTAGGCTTACAAAAATAAATATTTGTCAAAATGTTCAATAAATATTACATAAAACTAGCAGCAAAAAGTATCTAGAAATCTGTCGTGTGCAAAGTTTTCTTCCCAACTATCATTCCCATGGTCCCAAATAAATTTTAGAATCTAGTCCCATCCCTTTCCTAGACAAGCTGCGTTCAACAATCTCCAAGAGACAAAATAAGATTGGAAGTTTAAGGACACGCACACAAGACATATATATAAAATTCTCTGAATGTGCAATAAAAGAAGTACTTTGTAAAAAGTTATGGGCAAAATGTACAAGGGCCTAAACCTAGACTAATTGAAATAGCACCATAACAAATGACCTCAATACTGTCAAGTGCACCTACTTAATAAAAGTTTTAGAACAAGGCACAATACACTTGAAAATCTATTGCACTTTAGGAAATTTTTGCCGTCTTCCTATGCCACTGCAAAAAGATTGAGCGTTTTGATCACTGCATTCTGGTCACAAAATTAGCCCAGAATTCCAAGTGGCATAGGCATTTTAGTGGTGGACAATGCTCGTCTTTGGCCAGATTTAGCATAAACAGACTATAAATACAATGGAAACCTATGCAACTAAAACTGACTAAACTGCACTGTAGAGCAGAATTGACACCTTGTGCAGTTATGTACATATTTCCAACCTGTGTGATCTCAAATTTCAGTTTGTTACTCTTCTGGAGCCATTTTTTTACAAAGTCTATAGTAAGCCAGTTTATCATCTCAACGCAGCTTGAACAGAGTAATGTGAATCGGCATTTAAAATAAAGCCTGCTGCATAATTCTTCCTGTTCATCCCCTCTTGACCAAAAAACATCAACACTAGCATGCGTTATTAGACCAAAAATCATCCAGAGCCCTAAATGAGGGCTGGTCATTGCTGTGGTCAGCCATTCTACCATTTCAATTTCTTTTATGGCAGGCATTTAAAAAGTCTAAGTAGATGAATTCTCCTAAAAACCTATTTCAAGTTATCAGACCTTTAAACTTTCCCTGTAATAACATGCCCACATTTGGCTAGCTCATAGTTAACGATCTGCCTAAACATTGAAAGAGGATTGCTGTATTTACTTGCATTAACTTTGAGAACAGTGCTTTGAATGTATGCATGTATTCATACATCACCTCATCATGACTGGAATGGCTTGTTTAAAGACTATTATCAGGTTCTAAATACCTATCCAGGATAGAGTGAGCAAATCAGAACTTTAACTTAATACAGTTTGCCACATTAGAAACTAATTCCATTAATATGCTTCAAGACGTTTGTTGTTTGTTTTTCCCCAATCTGCAAGTATCAAAGCCTTGATGAAGGCTACCACTTAAGTTTTTTCCTTATATTTATGGATGAATCGATGATTCCTGTTAAGTTGTATCACACCTGTGTGCCAAGGTTTGATTTTAGCCCAAGTTCAGTAAATTTATTTTGTCAAAAACAATTGGTATCTTGAGCATTACTGAGCCAACAGGACATCAAAATAAAAAGTTGTCTAAAGTTAAAGGCACAGTACATTAACAAACAAATGATCCTCAGTCACAAATTATAAATGCAGTTTGGGATAGGGGTAGGCGGGAGGGGAGTTAATCCAAACTACAGCAATGAAGTCTTCAAACCACCTTCGAACAGGGCTGCTGATTGTTCCTTTCATCTTTACTTGTGACCTTGAGCTCCCTTAAAAAAAAATTTCAGTGGAGAATCACAGCTGGTAATGTACTGCGAGTTCTTGAAGCTACACAAGGTATAGTCTGGCTAAGTTACATGTGGTTTCCATATTAGCTTGTGTTTGGCAGGGTGACCTACTGCAAAGCAGGCTCAGTTACCCCACCAGTCAACCCCCTGGGAGTTATAATTTCCTCCATATCCATCACTGTTGTAAAAGCCTCCATAGCCACCTAGTGAGAGATTTAAAAAGAAAAAAAGAAATTAATTAAGTCATCTATGGTTAGCAACAATCATTTCCTTCAGAAGTTATTAAAAGCAATCTATAATGCTGAATTTCCCTGAATGGTCTTAATAAAAATTATTATCATGAGATTTAAAACAAATACTACCTCCACCAAATCCTCTGCTGCTGCCATGGCCACCTCCACCACTGCGACTGCTGCTTGAGCGGCTGCTGCTGAAGCTGGAACTGCTGGCACCACTACTTTGTCGATAGTCTCTGGCACCAAACCCTCCACTAAATCGACTGCTGGAAGAGGCAGGATAAAGACTGATGTTGGCTCACAGGAAGGAAGGTATCCAACCCAACTCTTGTCAAACTTGCTAATAATTTCTAGTTCTTACTTACAAATTCCTTATGCAGCCATACTTTACAATACTGTTTTCAAAGGTATAAGCATTAATGGGCTGACACTAATTTATTGTAAACAAGTTTTAAAATACCAGTATGAATCATGTATGTACACACACACAGTTACCTCTTAGATCGTCCACGACTGCTACCCTTGTAGTGGTGTTCAAAAGCCATGTTTTCTAACCATGATGGCACTTCTTGTTTTGCCTCAACAAGAAGATCCAATAAATCCTTAGTAATATTTATGTTCCTTTCATTAAAGAATGAAGTGGCAAGACCTAAAACAGTTCCAAAAGGAAAAAGTAAAGATCTTCCAGAAAGGTAGCTTACCATTCTTACTTTTCTTATCACATAACAAAAAGAAATTACTATTCAGCTATTTAACCAATAAATACTGACTACATTTTTTTGAAAATAGGGTAATTTAACTGAGACTATAAAGTTCTAGGTGAGCATGTATCATGAAACACTGAGGGCAGTTCAAGGCAAGCCTGGTCTACACAGTCCCTCTTTCAAACAAAAAAATTCTTGTGCTTAGCATAACGAAAAATAACCATCAGTATAGCTGGTAACCAAACACTTACCAAGGTTTCCTACACGCCCTGTACGGCCTATGCGATGTACATATTCTTCAATATCACTAGGCAGGTCAAAATTAATAACATGTTTCACATTTGAAATATCCAGTCCTCTTGCTGCTACCTGAAATAATAACGTTTGTTATATATAGCCCACTAAAAGCAAATATTTGGACACAATAGAACAATAACAATTATACATACTGCCGTAGCCACTAGAATTGGGCTTTTTCCTGAGCGGAACTGGTGAAGGGCCTCTTCTCTATCTCTCTGAGAACGGTCTCCATGGATACTGGTACAGGCATATCCTTCATGATATAAGAAATCCTCCAGTGAATCTGCACCCTTTTTGGTCTCCACAAATACTAGGGTCAGGGAATCCTTGCCTGAATTTGAAAATAATGTGTTTACACTTAGGACATTTGACAATGTTTTGAATGGGGAGGAAAATGATGCAAAAGGATCCTCATTACACAGGCAGTCTAGAGAGCTACAACTGTCCATTTTTACCTGTTGCATTTAGGAGGTCAAGCAGAAATGACCGTTTGTCCATTTCCTCCACCCAAACCACTTTTTGTGTGATGTTCTCTGAAGTAGACCCAACTCTGCCTACAGCCAGAAAAATGTACTCATCCAAGAAATCACGGGCCAGCATCTGAAAAGAAAACCATTCTTTAATTTTGTAGTTTTATTGCATGTTATTTGTGGAAGTGTTCATGTCAAAAGGGATTGGGTCTCCCTTTTCATCATGTGGGTTCCAGGTACTGATACTGAATTCAAGTAGCAAACAATTTTACTCACTGAGCCATTTTGCAAGCCCTCCAACTATATTTTGTCACGCCCCCCCCTCCAAAACCTCTATTTTTGGTCAAGTGTGATGATATACACCTTTAATCCTAGCACCAGGAGGTTCAGAGAACAGTCTGGTCCACATAACAAAACCCTGAAAATACCTACTGAAATAAGGAAATCTTTAAGCAAGTGAGAATTGTGTAATAGTACCTGTATCTCCTTAGGAAAAGTAGCACTAAACATCATAGTGTGACGGACACCTTTTGGAGGCATAGTATCTTGTTCAACTATCCTGCGAATCTGAGGTTCAAACCCCATATCTAACATCCGGTCAGCTTCATCTAACACCAAGTATCTGTCATGAAAAACATTTAGTTAAGATTTTTGAAAAGAAATCAAGGTAATTTATGGCTTACCTGTTAATTAAATGATATAATCAGTGTAGCTAACACTGCATTTAATAGTTACATAGCAAACTTGCTAAGACGTTAAGTCATCCAAGATCAGTTACTTTTATTTAGTGTGTACACACACATGTACGTGAACAGGACAATCATGCAGGAGCCACTTTTCCTCCACCATGGCAGTTCTGGCAATTAAGTCATCAGACATGGCAAACCTGCTGAACCATCTTACTGGTGGTCCCTTTGTCCTTGGAACTAGTTACTGGCCTCTACTAATGTTAGCTGACTTTTCAACACTGATTGGAATTATGATGGATTAACTGTAAGCTAACAATGCTAACAGATACATACTTGCAGAAGTCCAATCCAATCTTTCCCCTCTCCATCATATCCACTAGACGTCCTGGAGTAGCCACTAACAAATGGCATCCACGTTCTAGGTCTCGAATCTGTTGACCAATTTCAGCACCACCATAAACAACACATGGACGAACTCGAGATCGGTATGAGAACTATAAACAAAAAGATACTCTATCAAATTCAATGTCAAGATTTTTACATGACCATAAATCTTTCATTAGAACCAATGGGAAAGCTATGAATCACTAAAATACATACTTTTCTGGCTTCCTCATAGATCTGCACTGCCAATTCTCTCGTTGGTGCCAGTACCAAGGAGATTGGGTATTGTTTGCGACGCCCATATCTTCCATTTTCCTAAGAATCAAAAATCTGTTAAATTACCTTTTAAAAAGAAAGTTCATTAGTAATTTATATACACCATAAAACTTCATTAGACTAGTCTTTTTTGTTTTTTTAAGACAGGGTTTCTCTGTATTGTTTTGGAGGCTGTCCTGGCACTCACTCTGTAGACCAGGCTGGCCTCGAACTCACAGAGATCCACCTGCCTCTGCCTCCTGAGTGCTGGGATTAAAGGCGTAAACCACCAACACCCGGCTAGACTAGTCTTAAGCACCATTTGGAATGCTCAATAGCTTCTTACAAGTTTCACAATAACTCCCATATAAGAAACATTGTAACTGGGCATACAGCTCAATGACAGAGCGCTTGCTTAGCATACAAAAATCCTCCTAGGTCCCATTCCCAACACTGGGGGAAAATTACCTTCATGGCCCTCAGAGCCTCTCCTGGGCCATCAGCATAAATCTGACTCAAGATGGGCAGGAGAAATGCTGCAGTTTTTCCAGAGCCTGTTTTAAGAAAAAGCATGTTCAACTGACCACAATAAAACTCTGCTTACTACTTCTCAATCAACACTGAAAGTTAACTAGTAGTTTTACTTTATGAATAAACGTCCCAAAAATTTTAAACCTCTTTAGCAGGTTAAAGCAAGAGTCAGCAAATTTAAGAACTATTCTCTAAAAAGGATTTACAGAATACAAACTAGACAATTTACGTACTTGACACTATAAATAGAATATTGCCAAATGTTCATGGCACACAAACCTACAAATATCTATATCTGCTTATTTACAAGTCAAAACCCCCAACATTTAGTCTTATCCAATGAACTTACCTGTTTGGGCACAAGCCATCAAGTCTCTTTTCTCTTTGATAATAGGAATAGCATGCTTCTGTACTGGAGTTGGGCGAGTATAACGAGTAAGCTCAATGTTTCCCATAATAATTTCTCCCATTTCAACATCGCTGAACTGTCAAGAAATTCAATGGCATGAAGTAAGTAGAAATGTTATTTGAGGGCATCCTGTTTTACACTAATATGTAAATAACAGCAAAAGTTTAACTTATATACTTAAGTTGGGCTTTTTGACTATTTCCTACTTCCTACTTCAGTGATAACTAAACTCAGCCAATATTTCCCTTTCCACAAACTCTATAGTTACACTTCTCTGTAGTTCAACAAAATACTTACACTTTCAATATGTGGAGGGCAGTTGTTGCCTGTTGCCTCGACTGGAATGTCGTCATATTTCTCAAAGTTAATCCCAGTATTGCCTCCAGAAAAGAGTTCCCTAAAATAAAAAATTGGTAAATTCACATGCAAAACCAGTGAGAAAAGCTTCATTAAAATTACGTGCCTCAAAAACTTACTGTTCCAAGCGTTCACTTGGCGGGAGTGGTTTTGACCAGTCATCTTCATCTGATTTGTCACACCAGCGACTGTTTCCGCCTCTTTCAAATTTGCCAAAGCCACTCCTGTCTCCACGGCTGCCAATACCATCATAGTCTCCCCGTCCACGATCGTCAAACCTAAGCATCAAAAGTAATAAATCAGAATCTTAACTATTATCAGATCATATTACCACTCCAGAAAAAGCACTTCATATAGATTATCTACAAAATGTCGACAGTTTGCTTTATTCTTATTGATAAATAAGTTTAGTTATCAAGCTATCATTTTTAAAAATCAGTATCTTGGACTGGAGAGATGGCTCAGAGGTTAAGAGCACTGGTTGATCTTCCGGAGATCCTGAGTTCAATTCCCAGCAACCACTTGGTGGCTCACAACCATCTATAATGAGATCTGGTGCCGCCTTCTGGCCTGAAGGCATTCATTCAGGCAGAACACTGTATGTATAAAAATCAGTATCTTCCTCGGGAGGCAGAGGCAGGCGGATCTCTGTGAGTTCGAGACCAGCCTGGACTACCAACCAAGCGAGTTCCAGGACAGCCTCCAAAACAACACAGAGAAACCCTGTCTCGAAAAACCAAAAAAAAAAAAAAAAATCAGTATCTTCCTTTATCCTACAGTCAGAGGCCACTCTTGCCTCATAAATTCTACCATTAAGAATTATAGCCTTACTGCCCTTTTCTGAAGAGAAAATATATTCAGTAGTAAAGATTAAAACAAAAAATAGCACCCAAACATCAATTGTTCAGGTTATACTATGAAGCCACTTAAGGGATAAGTCATGTGTGACAGCTTTTTAAATAAAAGGTTTAAAAACAAAAGCCAGGCGTTGGTGGCACACGCCTTTAATCCCAGCACTCGGGAGGCAGAAGCAGGCGGATCTCTGTGAGTTCAAGGCCAGCCTGGACTACCAAGCAAGTTCCAGGACAGCCTCCAAGACAATACAGAGAAACCCTGTCTCGAAAAACCAAAAAAAAAAAAGTCCATAAAGTGCTCAAGCAAATTAATCAGGTCATTCACTATGAAATTATCTTTTAGATACAGAACATAAAACTAGAGAAATAGAAACTGACTACATTTTTGGACTTGTACTTTTATATCTAATTTCTATGTAATAGGTTTAATCTTACAGCTAAGAAAATGTAGTAAGTAGACAAAATGCCCGACATCCTCTTTACCCTGACAAGGTAAAGATGTCAAATTAATGATCAATTCCTAAATGACTAATGTATACATGTCAAGTGATTTCACTTACCTTCCCCTTGATCCACTTCCACGATCACCAAAGAAACTAGACTTCCCTCTTGAATCACCCCGGGATCCAAAACTGCTGTATGCATCCTTATCTTTACTAGAACTCCACCCTGAACTGTCTTTGTCGTAGAATCCTGAAAGACAAACCCACCACCAATTCAAAAAAAAAAAAAAACTCCATCTTTCTGAATTCAGAATGTAAACATTCTAATGGTAGCAACAGAAAATAACGAAGACATAACAAATACGCCTGAGCCAGTTATACCTAGTCTCCAATTCTCTCCATCAGAAAGCACCAGATCATTTAATCTGACAGAATTATTTTGAATGAATACCATTCTAAGAGGTCAACAACTTTGCTTTTAGCAAGATGACTATGGTACTGACTTCTATCATATAACTGTTTTAATTCCCATTCACTTTACAGGTATGAATGAATTTACAAACAGCCATCATAGTTTGGTTATTTTTTAGTTCCAACAGCAAAAGTATAGGAATGATGCTGCTTTGTACACATAAACCACACTCTAACTAAATGTTATCATTTTTGTGGTTTATTTACAAGCTTAATGATAAAGACTAAAACAAACTTTCTCCCTTATATGCTCCCAATATGTCAAATGTAAATGTTTAATTAACTAAGTGGGGACCCCCAAGGACAGGTAGATTTGAGACAAGTAAGGATGACTAGCTTCAATGACATCTTATTAGTCAGACATTTACAAGTCACTTTCTATCTGCCTTTGTCTCTACCATTAGAGTCATGCGCTTTCACTAGCAATCAAGAATTTAATTGCTTCTGCAGGTCTCTTCCACTTGTAAAGTTTAAGATCCTGCTTGTTCTAATTTCTTTCTACAATAAAAAGTTCTTGTTCATCCCACATTAGACAATCACTCCCAAATCACTAGAATGTGCCTGATGTATCTTGTGGTAAGTCCATCTTCATTTTGTCATATATGCCAAGACAAAAACAAATTATTTCCATGTAGTTTGCATGACACAGCATGACACTCACCCATTTTTTTAAATTAAAATCAAGATATGATTAATTATAACAGATTAAGAGACTAATAAATCATATTGAAACCATGACACCAAAGATAAATTTTCCATGGTGTGACATCAGTTAAGGCTTTTAAAAGTTAGTAAGTCCCAGTCTTTTAAATCAATCCTGGTAGAAATTTATGTTTTCTAAGCTGTTTTGTTTTCCCTATGTTGATTAATTTCTAAATCAATTAGATTTGACAAAAGTGGTGTTAAGGACTCACCTTTAGTAGCTTCTCTGTTCCTTAAATGAGGAGGGATATAGCGCCCTTCTGAAAGAACACACAATTAGTACAAATGCCAAATAGTTTCACAGTAAAGCTTTCATCAAAATCCCTTAAAAAAAAGTGTAAAACACTAAAAAAATCTAATGGGTTGGTGAACAAGATTTGATTTTAAACCAGGCATATGCCTATAATCCTAGCCAAGGCAAGGCAGGAAGATCACCTCTAGTTCAAGGCCAGTCTAGCTACATAAACTTTTGTCTCCAAAAGTCATTTTAAAGCTAGTAGTTGACTGGGTGTGGTGGTACACGCCTTTAATCCCAGCAGAGGCCGGCAGATCTATGAATGAGACCAGCCTGGTCCACATAGAATACCAGGATAGCCTTTGTAGAGACCCTGTGTCAAAACAAGAGGGGCAACCACCTAGTAGTTAACTGGCTACTAGCAGCTTTTTAGCCTAATTTTCTTTGTACTTCTGGATTAAATAGTTGAAAAATTTGTTAGGATGATTAAAAATTCTCAATGTGGCAAAAAAACATGAAATTTTAAACAAGTAGCAAGGTAAACCTGCATATTGCTTAAAAATACATATATATAACATTGCTTACTGGATGGAAAGAAACGTAAGCTGAAAGGATCTGGGATATAAACCACAGAAGTCTACCTCAATAATTAACCTAATTAAAAGTATATATACTAACAGTACATATGTACATGTAAATATCACAGGGCACCTCTGTACATACATGCATAAAATTTGTTTACTGTGCCAACTAAAAATATTCTTTTTGGCACATAGGGCCTTACATATGCTATTCAAGAATGAACTTGATCACTGACCTATATATCTTATAACTTCTAGCCAGTGAAAACACATTGTAACAGCGTTCATATTTTAACATCCAAGAAAATATTAAAATTACCAAGTTCTGATATTCAATATATCCATAAAATGTTTTACTTACTGCTTGCTGTACTTCCTCCAGTCTGATTATCTGAAGAGTTCAGGTCTAGGCCAGCAAACTACAAGAAAATCAGATTGCTTTTAGTCTTCATGTTTAATGAAATAAAGCCAATTTGTGCCTTCTACACCATTTTCTAATCCCACATTCAAAGTTGCCCCATGGAGTCCAGATATTGAAAATTGAGAATGTGACCAAAAAAGCACTGTTTTTTCCATAGTAAAAGCTCCTTATTCGACAAACTAAAACTTAGTTACAACGAATCTCAAAATTTAGCCAGGCATGGTGGTATGCACCTGTGATCCCAGCATTCTTAAGTGGCTAAAACATGGATATGGAACTGAAGTTCCCAGATCACTGCTCCCTTGTGGCCCCCATGGTGCAACATATAGACAGGCAGACTCACACACACACAAAATAATTTTTTTCTAAGTTTGAGGTCAGGCAGACCAAAAAATGGTTTTAAAGCATGAAATAGGTGCTCAAAATATAGTTCAGTTGGTAGGGTACTCGATCCAATTGATGTATGAAGCCCTGAGTTTTAATCCCTAGAATCACATAAACCAAGTGTGATGGTTCATGCCTATAGTCCCAGTATCAGAAGTGGAGGCAGTTAGATCAGGACTTCAAAGCCATTCTCAGCAATATAGGGACTTTCCAGGCCACCCTGGGCTACATCAGACCCTGCTTATTTAAAAAAAAAAAAAACACGTTAAATGAGTATAGGATGTTTTAGTCACGACACCACTAACTTTCTATTTATTACTTTAAGCCTGAAAGCACATACAAAGACAAATTCCAAATATATTCTTTAGTTCCTTTATTCTCAAATACAGCAAATATATTAAATTGGAATAGCACTGCATAAAACAAAATTTTGGTAATACCCTCACCAAAACACTGTTGGAGTGAAACTGAATTCCTATTCTGCCATTTAACTGTAAGTTCACAGAACTAGTCATGAATAGTCTTTGATGTTCTTACTAAAGAACATTTTACTGGCTTCAACGTTCCAAGTCTACTCATACTTGTAAGTCAAAGGCATCAAGATTCTACAAAAATGCTGCAAGCTGTCTTCGTGGGCCTTTTAAAAATTTGCTTATATGTATATGTGTGTGCCTGACAGAGCTCTCGAGTGGGGTGAACATCTCACTATGTAGCCTTGGCTAACCTCAAACACTATGTAAAACAGGCTGTCTTGAACTCAAGAAATCCTGCCTATGCTGGGTCATTGGGCTTGGTGACAGTCCTCTTTACCTGCTGAACCCTACTGTCAATGTAACTAATCCACTTAGGAGCATAAACCACAAATGAAAAGGAACCCGACCCCCCCCCCAAAAAAAGCCATGAAACATGAAAGACTGAACTGGTATATTTTTATTACATGTTCATAAATAGTAGCTAACAGTATCACTGCAGTCACTGAAAGTTGAATTTAGATGTAACCTCATTGCTATTAGCAAAAATGTCACGTTTTGTCCTAGTAGTTATCATTTAAAGCTACACTTACTACCATTCCAGGTGTTTAAATTATTTGGCAACATTGAAGTTAAAAATGCACTATTGGTACTGTCACGAACTTAGAAGTTGAATGACCGGAAATTCCTAAATTTTCAGTTAAATCCATTACAAATTCATGAAAGGCTCTTGGGAATATAATCAGTGCTAAAACTGGGGAGAGCCTCTGCCCTTGACACCAGGCAGCACTCGTCCTTTCTTTTTAATGTAGCACCAATAAGTAATGTTACAGTGTTACACTAGTGAAGATGCATTGTAGCGGCTCACTGGCCCGAGGCTAGGAGGCAACGACAGATGGACGGATCACGGATGGATCGCACATCTCTTCTGCCTCACCTAGAAAAGGAATCTCGATTAAAGGAATCAGACACCAGGCTTGATCTACATCCCCGTTTTACTTCAACGGCGGCAACAAGTCAACAACAAAACTGTTGCCATAGTCTGGGCATTTTGCCTCTAGACGGATTACAATTGGGCGCGCAATCCTTCCCGGCGCCCAGGAACAAGCCGGCGTGCCGAGTTCGGGGCTCCGTGGTCGGATCCTCGCCGAAGGCTAAGGGCCGCGCCGGGTGGCTCGCGTCACCGCCGAGCCCGGCGCCAGTGCGCACGCAGCGGCCACGGCCTCCTTCCCCCCTCCTCCCCCCCCCCGCCCAATCCGCCCTGAAATTTCTGCGTCACAAAACTTTCCACTCGGGAACCGCGGCTTCCCATGCCGCGACGCACCGGTCCCGCGGTGGCGGAGAAACCGGGATGAAATGCGCGCGAGCCCGGTGGCGGGCAGGCGGGGTTGGGGGGGGGGGAGCCGGGGGTTGCATGGCTCAGCCAGCCTGCGCCACACAAAGGAGGCTGCCGCCATGAGCCCGCGCACAGGCAAGCCCCCTCCCCCGCGGGGCGCCCCCTCCCCCCGCGGGGCGCCCCCTCCCACATTCCAGCGCTGCGCGGCCACTCTGCTAACCCGCGTTTGGCCGCCGCTGCCTCCTCCCGGGCTTAAGAAGAAGCACGAGCACGGAAGCCATGGAAGTGGAAACCCCCAGAAATCCGGGGTCAAGAACTACCCACCTCTGGCAGCGTTGCGCCACGCCGCGCAATCCCCTCCCCCCCCACCCCCTGCCGGTCACTAATCAACCAGGGTGAGCGCGCGCGCGCGCCCGCAAGAGCGCGCCCCTCCCCCTCCGCTCGCCTGCGCACACACAAAAGCCGCCATTGTGCTCGGGCCGGGGACAATACCTGAAAGCGAGCCGGGCTGGCGGGGCAGCCGGCACTAGCACTCCCCGCAACCACCCAGTCCCTCCACGGCCCCCAGACAGTGATACCCGCAGGCCCGAGCCCCCAGGAAAACGGGAAGGACAAAACAGAACTTAGAGCTGCGCCACAAAGCAGGTCAGGGGGAGAGATTAAAGCAGGAGCACCGCAGCTCACCTGCTGGTCCAGCCCGAGCGCATTTTCCACTGCCACATGACTCATCCCTGAAGAGTACCGAAAATTCGGAGTCTTCCGCTGCTGAGCAAGAGCTGGCTCTACCGCAATGGCCCTCTCACGGGAGAACTGCGGCTTTGAAGCGCACCGCGCGGCCACCGACCGTATATACCAAGTCGGAGGACTGCTACGTCATCACGTAAGACGTATGCCCTCCTCTCAGGAGGTTGTTCCCTGCCGCTAGGATTTCTGCCTAGCTACTGCGCCTTCCTCGGGTTGTTCTCGTGAGACTTCCTATTCAGTCCAGCCACCCCTTCGTTGTGCGGACATAGAGAACCCCGCATTAAATGCTGCTTTGGTTCTCTTGGGTTTGGATTCCCCTGCTCCTGTTAATACCCTAATCTTAATGTTTTCTCGAGATCTCGCGAGAAATCCTCTCCGTCCGTCCTCTAGCAATGAGGCCGGCCCTGAGACTTAAACTGGGCCTATGTGCTGCGTCTTCCCTCCCCCGTGCACCCAGTTTTCATCTTTCTTTCTAGCACTCTCCCTTTTCTCTCAGTCCCCGGCCTTGAAAATGATGTACTAGGAGTCTTTGTCTGGCCTGATGCGCCTCCGCTCTTGGCCGGTGCATCTTTTCCGTATAGCAGACAAAATGAGGACCGGCACGGGGGGGTGGGAGGGGGAGAGGGGGGAGTCACGTGATCGTGGGTGTCCGGCGCGGTGGCCATTTTGTGAAGAAGGGAAACTGGTTTGAATAGTGCTGGGAACGGGAGGGAGGGGTGAGAAGACTAGAGGGGGAGGGGAGGAGGGAAGGGGAAAGGAAGCTGGATTAGGAAAGGAAAAAAGGCTGGATGGTGCGGCCTGAGCAGGGAGTGTAAGGGACGTGCCTGCCTGTGGCTGCAGGCTTCATAGCGCCGTTGCCTAGGTAGCGGGTACGCCACCCACACACACCCGCTTAAGAAGGAACAATGAGACTATCTCACGCGAATCTAGAGCCGGCAGTCTGGGACCCTCCCAGGACTCAGCCTCCGCGAGTGTGCGCATTATTGCGGGGCCCTGTGTTCTTCCGCGCGCCACTCCTGGCTCCGGGCCTTTGATTGATGGCGCAGCAAGGGACTCCGCAGGTTTCCAACAACTTTCCTAGGACCCCGAGGAGTCGAGTGTGTGTGACTGGGCACAATCTGTACCTGCTGGAGGAGCTGGGATGGGGGATCACCTGCCTGAGGTGATCCCCCGCCCCAGGCTACTACAGTGGACAGGGAATAGGAAGAAAAGGGGATGTATCATTCGATGGCCTCTTCTGATAGACCCCCCCTCTCCTAGGCGGAGCACGCGCAGTCTCAGCTTCAAAAACACAAACCCTTAAACAACAAAACCAAAAAATAGTCCATTCCGTCAATGGCCACACATACAATCCCCAGGCAAGTTGCTTTCTGGCTTTGGTTCTCAATTTTTCTCACCTATAAGAGAGTCCACTAGAGTACAAATCCCTGTTGTTCTTACTGTTTTAAAGATACTCATTATGTAACAATTGGGGGAGGTTTCTTTTGTTCTTATTGAGGTTGCAGTCGCAATATGTTATACTTACAACAGATGCTTTGTTTTGTTTCTTAGTAAACCAATGAGTTTATTGGGTTTACTTAGTGAAGCTGCAACTTTTTGTTTTGTTTTGTTTTGTTTTACCAGACAGGGTTTCTCTCTATTGTTTCGGAAGCTGTCGGTCCAACCCGGCCTCGAACTCAGAGAGATCCGCCTGCCTCTGCCTCCCGAGTGCTGGGATTAAAGGCGTGCACCACCACCGCCCGGCGAAGCTGCAACTTTTTTAACACTTATTTTTTTGTTTGTTTGGTTGCTTGGTTTTGGGTTTTAGAAACAGTTTCTCGTCAGGCAGATCTCTGTGACTTGGAGGCCACCCTGGTCTATAGAACGAGTTCCAGGACAGACTAAAGCTACACAGAGAAACCCTGACTGGAAAAGCAAAAACAAACTAAATAACCAATATAGTTAAGTTATATATTAAGAGGCAGAGAGAGCTGGGCGTTGGTGGCGACCGCCTTTAATCCCAGCACTCGGGAGGCAGAGGCAGGCGGATCTCTGTGAGTTCGAGGCCAGCCTGGTCTACAAAGTGAGTTCCAGGACAGCCTCCAAAGCCACAGAGAAACCCTGTCTCGAAAAACCAAAAAAAAAAAAAAAAAAAAAGGCAGAGAGATGGTTCAAGGGTTAAGTGCAGACCTTCCATTCCTACCACTTAGGTCAGGTGATTCACAGCCCTTACAACTCCAGCTCCAGGATTCTGATGCCTTCTGGCCTCCAGGGTACCCCCGCATGACCAGGCATATGCAGAATTTAAATTACATAGTAAAATATGCAAAACCAGGGGTGTACTGGAAAGATGGCTCAAAGGTTAAGAGAACCGGCTGCTCTTGCAGAGAACCTGGGTTCCATTTCCAGCACCCACGTGGTGGCTCACAAGCACCCGTAACTCCAGTCCCAGGAGATACACGGCCCTTTTCTGACCTCCTCAGACGGCAGGCATGCACACATAGTAGTCATTCATGCAGGAAAACACTCATAATTTTTTCATTGAAAGCCGGTTGTGGTGATGCATGCCTTTAATCCCACACTCAAGAGGCAGAGGCAGGGAGATATCTGTGAGTTCAAATCCAGCCTGGTCTATGTAGTCAGACCTGGACTCAAAAAAATAAAGTAAAATAAATAGATTTGGTACTGGAGAGATGACTCAGCAGTTGAGAGCACTTAACTGCTCTTGCAGAGGACCCAACTTGGGATCCCAGAAGTGACATCCTACTGCTCACAACTGTGTATAACTTTATTTACACAGGATTCAGTGCTTTCTTCTGGCTTCCAAGAGCACAGCATGAATGTAGTATATATACAGACAAGGCACACACATATACATAAATGAAAATTAAATATATTCGATATGTAAATTCTCCCCAACTACTGTGCGGCTTACATATGCAAACTAGACGAGTGTGTTGCTTCCACTATTGAGGTACCATGAACAGCTTGCTGTCCGTGGCATTTTCTCTTTTTTTTTTTTTTTTTTTTTTTGGTTTTTCGAAACAGGGTTTCTCTATTGTTTTGGAGGCTGTCCTGGAACTCGCTCTGTAGACCAGGCTGGCCTTGAACTCACAGAGATCCGCCTGCCTCTGCCTCCCGAGTGCTGGGATTAAAGGCGTGCGCCACCAATGCCCGGCGGCATTTTCTCAAATAGCGAGCTCTTAGTAATATTCTAAACAAAACAGCACCATCTTCCTTCAATTAATGACGTCAGCTGCAGTGAACAACAGTTTGGTGTATATGGAAACAGCACTTAGATGATGATGTAGGTTTGCATCTACATGGGTATCCATTGGCTCAATTCTCTCTTGTATGGGACTGATTAGCTTCTAGCATGTCTGGCTCTGCTGACTACATACCGGGAGCCCTTGCCAGTGGTTTCATCAACCCCAAAATACACACATTTCCACAGTGCCTCTTTTAAAACCATTAGGCTTAGTGATTCCTATGGTCCTGTGGTGATCTGAATGAGAATGGCCCCCATAGCCTCATATGTTTTAACACTTGGTCCCCAGTTGCTAGAACCGTTTGGGAAGGATTAGGAGGTGTGGCCTTGTTGGGGAGGTGTGTCACTGGCAGTGGCCTTAGAGGTTTCCTTATTTCCAGTCTCTCTCTGTCTCTCTCTGTCTGTCTGTCTCTCTGTCTGTCTGTTTCTCTCTCTCTCTCTCTCTCTCTCTCTCTCTCTCTCTCTCTCTCTCTCTCTCCCTCTCTCTCTCTGCCTTCTGCCTGTGGTTCAAGATGTAAGCTGTCAGCCTTCCCTGCCACCATGCCTCTGCTCTGCCATCGTGTACTCTAACCCTCTGAAGGCATAAGCCCAGTTATAAATGCTTTCTTTCATAAGTTGCCTTGGCCATGGTGTTTTATCACAGCAATAGAAAGAAACTCAAATGGGTCACTCACTTTCTGCTATGAGATTGGATGATTCACAGAACACATTACTGAGGTTTGTTCTAAGTTTTGCTTTCAATTCCTTTCCACATAAATCTAGACAAATAGGAGTCCACTATTCAAAAGCTGTAAATTCTGGGAGCTACTCATGCTGCATGTAACACAGGGAGATTGGCTAACCTGCTTCTGGGCTTTGTTTTACTTGTGTAGAATACACGTACCGGGCACTGCCATGGAACCCCCCCCCCATCAAATATACAGCCGTTTCCTATTTTCAATTAGCCCTGACTCAGAGGAATACTTAGTTCAAACTACTAGGGGGTTATTAATAAGTTATTATTGGAGCATCAAATGTACAGGAAATGGGGTGCTGGAGAAATGACTTAGTGGTTAAGAGCATGTGCTAGAAAGGATGAAAGACAGATTTCCAGCCCCCACCTCAGGCTGCTCCCAACCTCCAGTAACTGCAGCCCCAGAGTGGATCCCATGGCTTGTTCTGGCCTCTGTAGGCACCTACATGAATGTGCACAGAAACATACATGCACACATAAATAAAATCTATTTTAGATGTACAAGAAATGGGGAAACACAAAGATTTGTCTTCAAACATATTCACTCTGAAAAGGAGTGGCATGCAGGCTTACAGCAGCTAAATTTAGGGCCTTTCCCTGCCCCAAATGACCATCCCATTAAGGAGTGATTTACAAAGTGTTACTGTCAGTAGCTATCAATAGTGTTCTATTGCTATAGAGAGACACCATGACCACAGCAACTTTTATAAAGGAAAACATTTCATTGGGCCTGGCTTACAGAGGTTTAGTCCATTATCATCGTGGCAGGAACCATGACAGCATGCAGGCAGACTCGGTGATGGAGAAGGAGCTGAGAGTTGTACATCTTGGCCTGCAGGCAGCAAGAAGAGTACTGGGCCTGGCCTGGGCTTTGAACCCTCAAAGCGCAGCCCCAGTGACACACGTCTTCCAACAAGGCCACACCTCCTAATCCTTCTAGTCCTATCAAGTTGTTCCACCCCCTGTCACTAAACATTCAAATATATGAGCCTCTGGGGCCATTCTTATTCAAACCGCCACAATAACCTAAAAAGGGCCAAAAATTACTGACACCAGAGACTTTTCCTACTCACTTTCCTACCTTCACAGGTATTTTAAGCTAACAGCCTTTATTGAAGCAAACATTATCTGCACCACACCCCCAGAAACCAAGACCTGAAGGTATCCTGCCAGGGAGGACAGTGGGGGAGCCTGAAAATGCAGTTCTAGAACAAGTAGTTAGCTCCCTGTTCTAGGGCTTACAAGCCTTGTGAGTGGGGCAACTCACTTGACATCTCAATGTTTTGGTAATATCTCCACAGTGGGAATAAAAGCAGTTTCTAGGGGATACAAAGATTCTTCAACAGTCAAGAGTGCTGGCTGTTCTTCCAGAGGAACAGGGGTGGTTCTTAGCACCTATGTCGGATGACTCACAATAACCTGTAACTCCTGCTACAGGGAATCAAATGCCCTCTTATGGCCTCTGCAGACACACATGCGCGCGTGCGCGCGCATGCACGCGCATACACACACACACACACACACACACACACACACACCATCCAATCACCCAGAAATACACACATACACATAAATAGAAATAAATATTTTATGTGCATTGGTGTGAGGGTGTCAGATCCCCTGGAACTGAAGTTACAGACAGCTGTGAGCTGCCATGTGGTTGCTGTGAATTGAACCTGGGTCCTTTGGAAGAACAGCCAGTGCCCTTAACCACTGAGCCATCTCTCCAGGCCCTGGCATAAATACTTTTTTAAAAAGTAGTTTCTATCTCAAGAAGTGGTTGGGATTCCTGGTCTCACAGAGAGAAGGAAACAGAGCTTGGTCTGGGGTAGCTCTATAAAACCACTCCTGTAACTGGCTTCCCCAGCAGGATAGGTTGCTGTGGGGAGCACACACACAGCCTCACTGGTAAAACCTCCATTGTACCACCACCTGGCATGGCCATTCTTTGTGAACACAGAGACAGGCTGGAAATTGTTACACCTTCCTGTGCAAGGTTCAACACCCAGATGCCTAGCAGATGTTGAATGGTAGTTAGACAGTGCAAGTACTTGCCCTGGGCCAGGCCAGTCGTAATGTGGAACATGGGCAGAGACGTTGTTTGGCTTCCACAGATGGCCTTAAACAAACTTTATTGCCATTCTTTGCACTCAAGTAACCTAAAACCCAGGGCAGAATTAACTGGACTGTTGCGCAGCTGGAAGTTAGTTAAGCAGTAATCAAGGGATTTCCAGAGCTGGACACTTCAGGGCCATTCATGAACGGTCACACTTCATTTTAGCTTGGATTGGGGATAAAGTTCAAGGAAAGTGTAACATGCCTATAATTAAAGGACTGTGTGTGTGTGTGTGTGTGTGTGTGTGTGTGTGTGTGTGTGTGTGTGTTGCCAAGGACCCTACCACTTAGTTACTTCCCCAGCTCTCCTTTTTGGTTTGTTTGTTTGTTTGTTTGTTTGTTTGTTTTGAGACAGGCTCTTACTATGTAGCCCAAGCTAGCCTCAAACTTGAGGTAAGCCTCCCTCAATCTCCCTAGCGCTAAGATTACAGGCCTGAGCTACCACTTCTGGCTCAGAGGGATAATTAGAAGTATGGAGGTGCTGGGTGGTCATGACAGATGCCTTTAATCCCAGCATTGGGGGGGGCAGAGACAGGTGGATCTCTGTGAGTTCTAGGCTAGCCTGATCTACTGATTGAGTTCCAAGAAAGCCTCCAAAGCTACAGAGAAACCCTGTCTCAAAACAACAACAAGAAAAAGAAGTATGGAGGTAAAAGTACTTGCCTACTGAGTATCTTTTCATGCTATTGTTTGTGACAAGGTCTTATGTTGCTGAGGCTGGTCTTGAGCTCCAGGGAACCTGCTTTTGCCTTCCAAGTATTGGGATTCCAGTGAAGAGCATCATGCCAACCTGGGTCTCCTCTTTATTGCTTTTGTTGCTGCTTTGTTTTGTTTTTAGGTTTTAGAATCAGGGCCTCAAACTCACAGAGATCCACCTGCCTCAGCCTCCCAAGTGTGGGGATTAAAGACATGTGCCACCATGCCTGCCCTCCTCCTTGTAATCATCTTTTGGATTTTTGGTTGATTCGAACTTAAAGAAAAACAGATTTGTTTCCAATGCTGAGCTATAAAACTTAGGGGAATGTGACTTCGGAGGCTGCTAACAATAAAGGAGAAAGGAGATCTGGGACCAGCAATTATGGTACAGACCTGTAATCCTGGCCCTTGGAAGGCTAAGGAGGAAGGATTTTGAGTTTGGGGCCAGCATGGGCTACATAACGAGACTGATGGGGTGAAGATCTCAACTAGCAAAGCTCTTGCCCCAGAAACATGCCAACCCCAGTTTTAATCCATGGAACCCAAGGTAAAAGGGGAGAAGCAACTCCACAAAACCCGTCTGACCCCCACATGGAGTCCATGGCATGCTTGCCCCCCACCACACACACACACACACACTAATAATAATAATAGTAATAATAAATTAGGAGGAAGGTCCTGAACTCAGTATACACTAGCCCTTCCTCCTTCCTATTCAAGTGTTAGGACTGATACATATAGAACCAGGAATGCTATAGGCAATACCTAAAATACTGACCTGAAACCTGCCTTCCTTCAGCAAACTTGGCAAGGCCAAAACAAAATTAGATTAAAGGGTATCTTCTCTGCCATTTAAACTGCTAAAAATATGTTCAAACTAGTAGACTAACCCAGTGACTTCTTCCTTCCCATGTGCAAATGACTGTGCAGTCTGAAGGCTAACAATAGAGAAGTCATGGGCAAAGGGTAACCTGGGAGCTCAGGGACTCACCTGCCTGGAGGAGGCCATGTTGCTTATTAAGTCATGGGGCCTTTTTTTTTGAGGGGGGGTTCGAGACAGGGTTTCTCTGTATTGTTTTGGAGACTGTCCTGGAACTTGCTCTGTAGACCAGGCTGGCCTCGAACTCACAGAGATCTGCCTGCCTCTGCCTCCTGAATGCTGGGATTAAAGGTGTGCACCACCAATGCCCGGCGTCATGGGGCTTTTTTTAGCAGACTGTCATAGGTGTTGTAGAACTTGAAAACTGGCCCTGCCTGGACTGCCAGTCCTGTTTGGTTTTGCTTTTCGAGACAAGGTCTCTCTGTGTAGCTTTGGAGCCTGTCCTAGAACTTGCTTTGTAGTCCAGGCTGACCTTGAACTCACAGATCCACCTGCCTCTGCCTCCTGAGTGCTGGGATTAAAGGCGTGTGCCATCAAGACCCGGCTAAACTGCCAGTCTTTTTTTTTTAAGGTTTTTTGAGACAAGGTTATTGTTTTGGAGGCTGTCCTGGAACTGGCTCTGTAGACCACGCTGATCTCAAACTCACAGAGATCCACCCGCCTCTGCCTCCCGAGTGCTGGGATTAAAGGCGTGGGCCACCAACGCCCGGCTTTTGAACTGCCAGTCTTATATTGGAATTACATAGTTTTCCTTTGATAAAACTAATTCACTCTTTCCCCTTCTTCCTCCTTAGTGATTATTGCTGTCATTGGTTGACAGGCCTTGATGGCTAATGGGATATAATCACGTTTAAATTTTAAAAACCTTTTCAATGTTTTCTCTTTCAATTCTTTGACGTGTGGATTCAACATTAAGATGGAAAAAATCTTTAAACCCTTTTATGAGTTCAAGTCTACTTTATGGTTCTTGCAGAATAAATGAAAGCTTGTGGCTGTACACTTTACACCTTCACTTGAATAATAATTCCATTAGTTAAGTGTTATTTTATGCAAAAATAGAGAAAGTTAGCAATGCTATTTCTTCCACCAGAATTGTTTTATGAAAGGAAAAAGGCTGCAGCTCACCAACTGCCGCCCACTGTTTCTTCTCTGAAATGTTTTCCGTCGGTTTAAGTTGCCGTCCACACAGCTTGACCTTGTATATAAGAAATGGTACTGACTGTGTGAACCAGAATTTGTACTTCAAATGTTTATGTTCTGCTTCAAAGTTTTGATCATCCGTATACAGCAGCTCATGTGTT